>NC_084614.1:3876421-3896421 GCF_033978795.1 Nerophis ophidion
TGGATCCTTTTAAAGTTGCCCGATAAACTGCTGAGAGTTGATCTCTCCTCTTGTCCAAAGGTTTTTCGTTCATTTTTACTTGTAATACTGGCACTAGGGTTGATGTAGTAGCTCCACAACATAACCTTAAAGCCTGTGACTGGATCCGGTCTATTTTCCCAAGTCATGTTTTTGAAGCAGATTGGTAAATAATGCATCCGTAATCAATAACAGATGGAATTAAAGTTATAAATATATACATGTATTGTTTTCAACGTTAACCTATCAGCCCCCCAATCATTACCCCTCAAAGACCTCATTATATTTAACACCTTTTTACTTTTTCCCCTATTTTTTTATTTTCCGGAAGGAACACTCCTGAAGGAATAAATAAAGTACTATCTAATCTAATCTAATCAAATCTATTTTGCTGATGTGGGTTGACTAGTTCATATTTTTATCAAACCATATTCCTAAATATTTAAATACTTGTACCTCTTCTATATTTTCACCTTAGAGTTTTTATTTGGAGCTTGTTTTGTACTTTTGTCTTTGTAAAATGTATGACTTTTGTCTTTCCAACAGAGAATCTTAAACCTCAAGCCGTTCCCCAGTCTTGAACATTATTTACCACTTTGTTAGTTTTTTGATTATTTCTTTTGACTCTAAATAATATACTAGTCTTTCATTAATCTTTTTTTTTTTTTTCCATTACTTTTCCCCAAATTTATAATTTCCTGCCTCTTCCGGGTCTTACCCTGACTTGCATATTGGAATTGTTACCGCTAATTTTCCCCTCTGCCGGTCATTCTCCTTCTTCATATATCCTGTCATATCATTTCAAGACCACTTCTTTGACGATGCCACCTAAGTTTTTGATCATTTGATAACCCGCTAGGTCTTTCCCCGGTGACGTATTTTTAACCTTTTTCAAAATTCGAACCATTTCATTCAAAGAAAATGTCATATCCATAGTGTTGGTAAAGCTATTAACGTTGTCTTCCATCATTTCCCCAATATTTAAACTCATTGTTTTTTCTCTCTTTTGTTTTTCCACATTTCTCAAATTATCATTACCGTGCACTTCAACAAATGTTTTTGCTAAAGGTTCTGCTGTTTCTTTACCCGTGACTACATCTTCTTTAATAAATGTGGCACATCATCCTCTTTACCCTTCATTCCTATCTTTACGAATCGTTATATATCCTTTTATTATAAAGTTTAATTTTGGCTTCAGCCCTGTTTCTTGAATACAAATTATACGTGGTTTAGTTTTCATATTTTTAATATATCCCTTTAATTCATGTTCGGTTGCTATCAAACTTCTGGCATTCCACCGGACAATTAACAGGGTGTTGGAATGTGGTGACATGACTCCGTCACGTCTACTCTCCGTAGTACAGCTTGCACCCGGTACCAAGATAGTTCTTTCAACAACTTTGATGCTGCTTTGACAATTATTTTGATCTTCTCAGTCTTATTTTTACTTTCATTTTGTATCAAAGCTGAGTTGTGCTCTCTGGTTTATTTTGCAAATGAACCGACAGAACATGATCATGTACAAGACTCGCCTACCCACAATGCACTGCAACCCAACGCTCCTGGTCGGATGTTTTTTTCGGGGTTCATGGAGAGATGCGGTAAAGAGTGGTAGCCAAGACACACGGTCACACACGGTCACACACGGTCACACACGGTCACACTCGGCAATTATTTTGACCTGGGGAGCAGATATAGAGGAAAAAATGTGTCTGGGGGGCCGGGATATCTGATTTTCAGGTACAAAAAACTTCACAATGACACAAAATAAACACAACAGTTAAACCTCACACTAAAAACAAGACATTGACTTGTACGTTCAAAAGACAGAATAGAACAAGTCAAGACATGCAATGCCATCTACAAAATGTTATGTAAATGTTAGTCATTACACACGCGGCTATGGTTTTGATGTATTTGTTACAGACATGTTTACGTCAAGTAACATCACATGGTTCCATTTGCACCTTTCAACAAATCTGAAAAGGAATATTAAGAAGTAAAACTTATATTTAATCCTACCTCTTCTCCGAGCACACGGTGACTGTACATACGGGTCGAAAAATGTTGACCTAATTCAGCATTTCTCAAAGTGTGGGGAATAGAGACATGACAGGTGGGGCGCGAGGAAAGGGAGGACATTTTTATTTTTGATTTTTTTTACTATGCTTTCATTTTCTATACACACTGTAAATCACTTTGTGATTCTGTCTGTGAAATCCGCCGTATAAATAAATGTAAATTACTTATTTTTCCTGTAGGCTTCAAATTTCTCGGCAGGAGCGAAAGTTTGACAGACAAAGCAACAGTAACTTTTGCAGGCAGGGCTAAGAGGAACAAACTTTCGCGCGGATGGGTAGCAGGCTAATGTGCGAACCACAATTACACAAAATGGATACATTTGCAACTCGCACCTCAAAGGTCTGCGGAGAAACAAAAATATGACGGGTCTAATCAACCAAAAAGTCAACCTAAAAGAAAATATGGCGAAGGGTATCTTGCTCTTGGATTCACGGCAGCGGAGGTGGGGGCAGAGGAGAGACCCCTGTGTGTTCTTTGTCTAAAACGGCTAGCAGCAGACAGCCTGAGACCCAACAAAGCAAAGAGACAACTCGAGACCACACATGATGTCCAATAAATTGTTTTGTTGGGGCGATGGGGGTAGGTGGGCCTTGAGTCTAAAGTGGGGATGGCAGAAAAAAAAAAAAAGTTTGAGAAGCCCTGACCTAATTGTACGGATCTCACTTTAAACGGCAAACCGATCATTTAAATGTTTTCACTTTGAATATGAAACGAGGAGTAAAATGTACAATGTACAATATTATCAATTATTTCACAAGGACATGTTTTAAGGATATTGTACAGTATAATTAAATCTAAAATGAATGTGATCACTTTCAGGATCATTTTATTTTTAGCCAGTAAACAACTGTTATGTACTTTTGAATCGGGTTTTCCCCTTTAAATAACAAAAATTATAGAATTTTACAATATTCATTATTATTAAATATTAAATGTGCCAACTAGTTTTACGGCATACATCATCCCCCCTTTACCCATTTGTTAAAAAGACGAAAGTTGATGCGAACGCCTACGTGCTGTCAGAAAACTAAAAGAAGAAGAATGCCTTTGTGCAATTACTGCTAATAAATCAATCAATAAAATGCATCAGTCAAATAGTACAGGCAACTTCGTTAACATGGAGCCACAGACAATTTCATTCAAAAAGTCCCAATTGCTAACATAAAGATACAACAACAAATAAAGGCAAAGAAGGCCTAGTAGGTAATTACAACAACAGACAAAGTATTAAAAATGTCGGTCCAATAACTGCACAGGGATGGGCAGAGCCAAAACATGTGTAGCAAGTAAGCTGGAGACTGTTGACACTGAAATAAGGCTATATGTGGCACAGATACAAGATTTATAAACTCTACTTAAACCCCCACTTAAGAACTTTCAGTTTTGGTTTATATTGGCCGCACCAGTGAACCAAAGCGATGGCGTTTTCCCAAAAGGAAAACCACATTTACCATGAGGACTAGCGCATATAGCGTCAAACTGACACGATAATGCCACAATGATTCTGTATTACTGAACTTTCCACAGTAGGAACCTACATTCGTTTTCTACCACTTATTCCCTTTTGGGGACGTGGGGGTCGCTGGCGCCTATCTCAGCTACAATCGGGTGGAAGGAGGTGTACACCCTGGACAAGTCGCCCCCTCATTGCAGGGTCAACATAGACGGACAACATTCACACCAACCTACATATTTTACTCAAACCTTATATTTGCAGTTTGAAGTCACTGCATTGTTTTTTCCTTGTACAGTTCTTTTGAGTTTGTTGCGTGGTTGGTCAGTGTGGAACTGCAAAGTATCGCGCTGGTGGGTATTTATTGCTACCACACAAATTTCCAGTAGCTAAAATTTGTATTATTATTCTGATTTGAGCATTGAAAGTCACTTACTAGTTTAGCAGGAACAGATCCAAAGCAGCATTGGTCTAAAATCTCTTGTCTTTTGACCTCACGCAAGTTAGTGAAAGTCGTGCCATTGTTGATCCTTGATTGTCCCTCCCTTTTTTTTTTTTTTTGAAAACCCGATTCAAAAGTACATAACAGTTGTTTACTGGCTAAAAATAAAATGATCCTGAAAGTGATCACATTCATTTTAGATTTAATGATACTGTACAATATCCTTAAAACATGTCCTTGTGAAATAATTGATAATATTGTACATTGTACATTTTACTCCTCGTTTCATATTCAAAGTGAAAACATTTAAATGATCGGTTTGCCGTTTAAAGTGAGATCCGTACAATTAGGTCAGGGCTTCTCAAACTTTTTTTTTTTTCTGTCATCAGCACTTTAGACTCAAGGCCCACCTACCCCCATCGCCCCAACAAAACAATTTATTGGACATCATGTGTGGTCTCGAGTTGTCTCTTTACTTTGTTGGGCCTGATGCTGTCTGCTGCTAGCCGTTTTAGACAAAGAACACACAGGGGTCTCTCCTCTGCCCCCACCTCCGCTGCCGTGAATCCAAGAGCAAGATACCCTTCGCCATATTTTCTTTTAGGTTGACTTTTTGGTTGATTAGACCCGTCATATTTTTGTTTCTCCGCAGACCTTTGAGGTGCGAGTTGCAAATGTATCCATTTTGTGTAATTGTGGTCCGCACATTAGCCTGCTACCCATCCGCGCGAAAGTTTGTTCCTCTTAGCCCTGCCTGCAAAAGTTACTGTTGCTATGTCTGTCAAACTTTCGCTCCTGCCGAGAAATTTAAAGCCTACAGGAAAAATAAGTAATTTACATTTATTTATACGGCGGATTTCACAGACAGAATCACAAAGTGATTTACAGTGTGTATAGAAAATGAAAGCATAGTAAAAATGTCCTCCCTTTCCTCGCGCCCCACCTGTCATGTCTCTATTCCCCACACTTTGAGAAATGCTGAATTAGGTCAACATTTTTCGACCCGTATGTACAGTCACCGTGTGCTCGGAGAAGAGGTAGGATTAAATATAAGTTTTACTTCTTAATATTCCTTTTCAGATTTGTTGAAAGGTGCAAATGGAACCATGTGATGTTACTTGACGTAAACATGTCTGTAACAAATACATCAAAACCATAGCCGCGTGTGTAATGACTAACATTTACATAACATTTTGTAGATGGCATTGCATGTCTTGACTTGTTCTATTCTGTCTTTTGAACGTACAAGTCAATGTCTTGTTTTTAGTGTGAGGTTTAACTGTTGTGTTTATTTTGTGTCATTGTGAAGTTTTTTGTACCTGAAAATCAGATATCCCGGCCCCCCAGACACATTTTTTCCTCTATATCTGCTCCCCAGGTCAAAATAATTGCCGAGTGTGACCGTGTGTGACCGTGTGTGACCGTGTGTGACCGTGTGTCTTGGCTACCACTCTTTACCGCATCTCTCCATGAACCCCGAAAAAAACATCCGACCAGGAGCGTTGGGTTGCAGTGCATTGTGGGTAGGCGAGTCTTGTACATGATCATGTTCTGTCGGTTCATTTGCAAAATAAACCAGAGAGCACAACTCAGCTTTGATACAAAATGAAAGTAAAAATAAGACTGAGAAGATCAAAATAATTGTCAAAGCAGCATCAAAGTTGTTGAAAGAACTATCTTGGTACCGGGTGCAAGCTGTACTACGGAGAGTAGACGTGACGGAGTCATGTCACCACATTCCAACACCCTGTTAATTGTCCGGTGGAATGCCAGAAGTTTGATAGCAACCGAACATGAATTAAAGGGATATATTAAAAATATGAAAACTAAACCACGTATAATTTGTATTCAAGAAACAGGGCTGAAGCCAAAATTAAACTTTATAATAAAAGGATATATAACGATTCGTAAAGATAGGAATGAAGGGTAAAGAGGATGATGTGCCACATTTATTAAAGAAGATGTAGTCACGGGTAAAGAAACAGCAGAACCTTTAGCAAAAACATTTGTTGAAGTGCACGGTAATGATAATTTGAGAAATGTGGAAAAACAAAAGAGAGAAAAAACAATGAGTTTAAATATTGGGGAAATGATGGAAGACAACGTTAATAGCTTTACCAACACTATGGATATGACATTTTCTTTGAATGAAATGGTTCGAATTTTGAAAAAGGTTAAAAATACGTCACCGGGGAAAGACCTAGCGGGTTATCAAATGATCAAAAACTTAGGTGGCATCGTCAAAGAAGTGGTCTTGAAATGATATGACAGGATATATGAAGAAGGAGAATGACCGGCAGAGGGGAAAATTAGCGGTAACAATTCCAATATGCAAGTCAGGGTAAGACCCGGAAGAGGCAGGAAATTATAAATTTGGGGAAAAGTAATGGAAAAAAAAAAAAAAGATTAATGAAAGACTAGTATATTATTTAGAGTCAAAAGAAATAATCAAAAAACTAACAAAGTGGTAAATAATGTTCAAGACTGGGGAACGGCTTGAGGTTTAAGATTCTCTGTTGGAAAGACAAAAGTCATACATTTTACAAAGACAAAAGTACAAAACAAGCTCCAAATAAAAACTCTAAGGTGAAAATATAGAAGAGGTACAAGTATTTAAATATTTAGGAATATGGTTTGATAAAAATATGAACTAGTCAACCCACATCAGCAAAATAGATTTGATTAGATTAGATTAGATAGTACTTTATTTATTCCTTCAGGAGTGTTCCTTCCGGAAAATAAAAAAATAGGGGAAAAAGTAAAAAGGTGTTAAATATAATGAGGTCTTTGAGGGGTAATGATTGGGGGGCTGATAGGTTAACGTTGAAAACAATACATGTATATATTTATAACTTTAATTCCATCTGTTATTGATTACGGATGCATTATTTACCAATCTGCTTCAAAAACATGACTTGGGAAAATAGACCGGATCCAGTCACAGGCTTTAAGGTTATGTTGTGGAGCTACTACATCAACCCTAGTGCCAGTATTACAAGTAAAAATGAACGAAAAACCTTTGGACAAGAGGAGAGATCAACTCTCAGCAGTTTATCGGGCAACTTTAAAAGGATCCAAGCAAGGATATCCGACTTGTCCAGTGCTACCAATCTGCCAAGAAAAAGAGAAAACAAAAAAGAATAGTTTTGGGTGGATTATAGGAGACATATGTAATAAAGTTAAAATTGACAATATTAAAGTTAGTCCTACAGTACCAATGCCTGCAATACCACCGTGGATGTTTGATAACCCAAAAGAAAACATGCAATTACTAAAGAATAGAAATTTAAATAGTTACCGGATAGAAAAATGGATTGAGATATGATATATACGGATGCATCAAAAACTATATAAAAAAAAATAAAGGTAAGAGCTGTAGCAGTTATCCCACAAGGAAACATAGTATTAAATAAAATAATCAGTGATAAACTATCTGTTTTTACGGGGGAATTGGTAGCAATTTATATGGCAGTTAACTGGATAGAGGAAAACAAAGCAAGGAAAGTAGTTGTGTGCTCGCAGTCCAACAGTGCATTGATGAGCATAAAAAACATAGCATCAGAAACAAGACAAGATTTAGTTTATGAAATAGTTCAGGCAATCTATAGAATAAATAAAGCGGGAGGTGTGGTAACATTTCTTTGGGTTCCTTGGAAGATATTGTAGGATGGAATTCACAACACATAGGATATAAAGCATTATACACGTATTTAAAAAACATTGGGTTAAATAAAAGAATATAGAGTAGGGATCCATCTTGATCCACACTCCATTTCAACCAGAAGGTTGCTTGGCGGAAACAACCGCCCACCTCCGGAATCAGTCCCCGCCCATTCCCCTTAGGCGCGAAATTCATTTGAGCGAAAGACATTGGAATGAGAGGAGCTCTTTAAAGCTCCTGAGAATCTTAAAAAGCTTACAGAAAACGAGAAAAACTTACAGCGGGTGCCTGTCGGACATTCACCGTCGTTTTCGATGATTTCCCCTCGGAGCAAGGATTCGATGTCTGGAGTCTTTGGCGCAATCAAGCCTTCTCCTCTGCCTGGAACGGCCGTTGACGGACCCGCCAGCTTTAAGGGAGACCAGTGAGCAAGAGATGTAAACGGAAAATCTGTAAGTAAATATATGTATATATGTATCGTATACCGCATGTTTTTTTTCTTGTAAAATGAGAATCATTTGACTCACCAGACTGCGATTGTGTTAAAACGATCGCGTTAGGATCTTACGGCAAATCCTCTATGAAACTAAATAATGAATACACATAATATTAAATAATTTGAAGGTTTAAACACACCTCGAAAATCATCTTCCAACTTTGTAAGACCGTTTAAGCAAAGTTCATCGTCTTTCACTTCGTCGTCATCGGCTGTTAAAAAAAAAAAAGGTATTACATCGTCGTACAAGTGCAATGCTTTTAACGTTTAAATGCTTAAATGGAGTTAAACCAATGTCTAATAACATGGTAAAGCAGAGGTAATGGTGTGTGTGTGTGTGTGTGTGTGTGTGTGTGTGCGTGTGTGTGTGTGTGTATGTGTGTGTGTGTGTGTGTGTGTGTGCGTGCGTGTGTGTGTGTGTGCGTGCGTGTCCTGTTGATTCAAACGGTCATAAACATTTAAACTGTCAGATGGGAAGTCAGTAAAAACTGAACCCTCCTTTTGTCCCCCAAACTGACCTGTTGATTCAAACGACCGTAAAGACCAGTTGCTACGTGACACTGTGTTCTGCGATAGTTTTTTCCATCTGTTTAAATATGTTTTCGTGAGGTACGGAAGTTGTTTCAGTGCGTACGAATGTGTGTGTGTGTGTGTGTGTGTGTGTGTGTGTGTGTGTGTGTGTGTGTGTGTGTGTGTGTGCGTGTGTGTGTGTGTGTGTGTGTGCGTGTGTGCGTGCGTGTGTGTGTGTGTGTGTGTGTGTGTGTGTGTGTGTGTGTGTGTGTGTGTGTGTGTGTGAAGTGTGTGTGTGTGTGCGTGTGTGTGCGTGTGTGTGCGTGTCCACCAAAAACTTCCCAATCCACGGTAGATAACGATGAAAATATCGAGAAAGGGCTTCCGTCTCTTCTTTCTTTTAGTTGAAAACTGAATACGATTTAGAAACACTCGACTTTTTTGCGGAGCGTCAATGTAAGTTTTATTATTTTTATAAATCGAAACAGGCGTTTCACTAATCATGACCGAATCGAACAAAGTCTTTACGCTAACGTATAAAGCTCCAAATAATGACTAAGCCTTACACCGCCCTTTTGTACCCCTCCTCTACGTGTGTGTGTGTGTGTGTGTGTGTGTGTGTGTGTGTGTGTGTGTGTGTGTGTGTGAAGTGCGTGCGTGTCCACATCTCCACACGTAACATTCCCAGCCATCAATACATCGAAATCTGGAAGTTGTTTCAAACGATCGTAAACATTTAAACTATCAAATATATGGTCACATGCTGCTCAGATGACATTGCTTTCTTAAAAAAACTGAACCCTCCTCTGTTCCCTGTCAGGTCTTAACTCCACCCTCTTCCTGGTTTAACCACTCCCACCGCAGGTCTTAACTCTACCCTCTTTCTGTTTAAAACTCCACCCTCTTCCTGGTTTAACCACTCCCACCGCAGGTCTTAACTCCACCCTCTTCCGGGTAAGCCACACCCACTTGACCTTGACATTTGAACCTGACCTTTGACTTTGACCTTTGACTTTGACCTTTAACCTTGACCCCCTCATAAATCATTAACCTATGAACTTGACCCCTCATAAATCATTGACCTTTGACCTTGAGGGTCATAAATCATTGATTTATGGGGGGTCATAAATCACTTTTGACTAAAGGTAGGGACTTAACTTCTCTTATATATAAATGTATATATATATATATTTTGTTTTTGTTTTGTTATTTATTATTAGGGTCCGCCCTGCCTATGGCAAAGGACTCCACAGGAGTCCTTTGCCATAGGCAAGGACCCTATTGTTCCTGCTGCGTTTTATTCTTTCTTTCTTTCTTTCTTTCTTTCTTTCTTCCGCACCGTCGCGCCCCAATTTCACCCTCTTAACATATTTCAAAACTCACCAAATTTGACACACACGTCGGTCTTTCATGCCTTCCCAACATATTAGGCAGCCAAATCATAAAAATCAAAATTGCGCAATAGCGCTCCCTAGGAAGAAAAAAAAAAGAGACTGCTTGTAACTTCCGTTAGGAATGTCGTAGAGACATGAAACAAAAACCTCTATGTAGGTCTGACTTTGACCTAAATTTCATAATTGTATCTTCTGGGGCAAAAATTTACGGACATTTTGCAAAAACCCATTCAAAGCAAAATTTTCACAAAAAATGCAATTTTTGCCTCTTTGAGCTGTAATTTGAGCCCCTTAAAATGCTTCAAAACTCACCAAACTTGGCAGACACATCAGGAATGGCAGAAATTGGGATCTAATGAAAATTTTTAAAAAAAAAACTCAAAATTGCGCTCTAGCGCAATTTTTGAGTAAAACACAGAAAAAACTGCTTCTAGGAAGAAAACACAGACAAAACTGCTTGTAACTTCCGGTAGGAATGTCGGAAAGACATGAAACAAAAACTTCTATGTAGGTCTTACTTAGACCTACATTTTAGTAATTGACAGCTAGCAGAAAAAATCAACAGGAAGTTGACAATTACCCCTTCAAAATAAAAGTTTTTGTAAAAACACGTCACCTTTTTCAAATCGATACTCCTCCCAGTGCGTTTGTCGTTTCGGCTTCAAACTCGCACAGGAGAGAGTTTGAACCCTTCTGATTAAAAGTATAGATCAAAGTTTTGATAAGTTTTAAGGTTTTGATTTTACGCGCCTTTGAAGATCCCCTGCGCAAAGTTTCCTAAAAAATTTCATTTTTGCCTCTTTGAGCTGTAATTTGACCCCCTTAAAATGCTTCAAAACTCACCAAACTTGGCACACACATCAGGACTGGCAGAAATTGCGATCTAGTGAAAAAACCAAACCCCAAAACTCAAAATTGTGCTCTAGCGCCCCCTAGGAATACAACACAGACAAACTGCTCCTAGGAAGAAAACAAAGACAAAACTGCTTGTAACTTCCGGTAGGAATGTCAGAGAGACATGAAACAAAAACCACTATGTAGGTCTGACTTAGACCTACATTTGAATAATTAACATACTTTGGCAAAAACCAACAGGGAGCTTGATATTTTCACTTCAATACAACAACTGCATTACTTTCACAATGCATTAAATAGTGGCACCAAGGCTTCTCCTGCCGTGGGGCTCGGGGACAGCAACCCAAGGCGCGCTCGCGCCTTCGCACCCTAATTTGACCCCCTTAACATGCTTCAAAACTCACCAAAATTGACACACACATCGGTATGGAGCGGCAGACCAACTTATTAAGCAACCAAACCCCAATAATTAAAATTGCAAGATAGCGCCCCCTAGGAAGAGACAAAAAACAGACTGCTTGTAACTTCCGTTAGGAATGTCGTAGAGACATGAAACAAAAACCTCTGTGTAGGTCTGACTTAGACCTACATTTCCAATAAACACTTCTGTACCTAAAATCAACAGGAAGTTGGCAAAAACCCCTTCAAAACAAAATTTTCGCAAAATATGCCTTTTTTGCCTCTTTGAACTGAAATTTGACCCCCTTAAAATGCTTCAAAGTGCAAGTTAGAGCTATACAATGCCAAGCAAAAGCCATTTATCAACAACATCCAGAAACGCAAATCTATAATTTGACCCCCTTAACATGCTTCAAAACTCACCAAATTTTACACACACATCAGGACTGGTGAAAATTGCCATCCAATAAAAAAACCAAACCCCAAAAATGAAAATTGTGCTCTAGCGCCCCCTAGGAAAATAAACTGATAAAACTGCTTGTAAATTCTGTTAGGAATGTCGTAGAGTGATGAAACAAAAACTTCTATGGAGGTCTGACTAAGATCGGGACTCGGGACACGGCGGCGGCGGCCAACGGCGGACCCGACCAACGCTGCTTGCAGCTTTAATTATTATTATTATTATCATTATTATTATATTTTTACAATATAAGACAGTGCGTTGGAGGAAAAAATGTTACGTCAGAAAACGGGTTTCTCTATACCAGACCATTTCGCATAATGGATAAGGCGTCTGACTTCGGATCAGAAGATTGAGGGTTCGAGTCCCTTCATGGTCGTGTTTTGGGTCAATATTAATTTCATCCCTGAGGAGGTTCAAGTACTAAGATTTCAGTCTTTAACAGAATATTCCATCAAAATACTTTAATAAGTATTTTACTTAGTAGTTTTTCCCCAATGAGAGACTTGTTACCAGCACTTTGCCTGCCGACTCTGCATCCCGTGGTCCGGACAAACAACATCCACCTCAGACTGTTAATAGTATTATTATTATATTTTTACAGTATAAAATAGTACAATGGAAGAAGAAGAGAGGGCAGACCATGTGGCCTTTAGGATAAGGCGTCTGACTTCGGATCAGAAGATTGAGGGTTCGAGTCCCTTCATGGTCGTGTTTTGGGTCAATATTCATTTTATCCATGAGGAGGTTCAGGTACCAAGACTTTAGTTTCTAACTTTATACTTCAAGAAGTACTTTATTCACCTGTATTTTCCCTAATGAAAGGACTTCTTACCTGCACGTTACCTGCCTTCTCTACATCCTGAGGTCCAGAACAACAACATCCAGCTCAGACTGTTAATAATTTTAATGTAAGTTGAAAACGGCAAGGATATTATTGTAAAAAAAAACAAGCACCGTAGATTTTACAATAATAAAAAAAAAAAAGGCAGATTAGTCGGTGGAATTTTTCCTGTAAAAATAATAGGAAGTTGGTGTAAAATTTTTCAGTAAAATATTGGTGACTGAACTGCAAATTTTTTTATGTAAAAACTACAAAACAATTTTTACATTGGACTGTTAAAAAGTCAACAGGTTTAAAATACAGTAATAGTCAATAAAAGTGGTACAAACTTTCAATTTACAGTAATTTGGTGTAAAAAAAAAAAGAATGCTGTGAATTTTACGGTAAAAGGTTAGACATTTTTATAAATGTCAAATCTACAGTAATTTTGTACAAAACACTGTGAGATATTTATTTAGTTTTTACATCATGAAGTCACCAGAACCTACAATTGACAGTAATTTGGTGTGAAAAAAAAAAAAAATACTGAAGATTTTACATTAAAATTATGGCCATTTTTTTTTTGATTAATTAAGATCTTTGATTTTTTCCACAGTATATATTTTTAATTTATTTATTTATTTTTTACATAACAAAACCGGTAGTTCAGTGGCCAGAATGTTACCATAATTAATACTACATATGTACTATGTGGAGTAATTTGGAGTGACATCATCTCATCTGTACCAGACCGTGTGGCCTAATGGATAAGGCGTCTGACTTCGGATCAGAAGATTGAGGGTTCGAGTCCCTTCATGGTCATGTTTTGGGTTGATAGTAATTTCATCCATGAGAAGGTTCAGGTCCCAAGAACTCAAGAATATTTTAATAAGTACTTTATTTCCTTAATAAAGGACTTCTTACCTGCACATTGCCTGCCGTCTCTATATCCTGAGGTCCAGATCAACAACATCCAGCTCAGACTGTAACAGTTGCCATTTCTATTAAAATTTAAATTACAGTTTTAAAAACGGTTAGGATCTTATTATGATAATAATAGTAGTACCCTTGTTTTAGTCCCAGTTACGCGCTGAAAAAACAACCACCATAGATTTTACCATAAAAAAATGGCAGCTTAGTCAGCAGAATTTTACCGTAAAGATGACGGTGGTACCAATTTTAAATTTACAGTAATTAAGTGTCAAAAACACCATCAATGTTCCAGTAAAATTATGGCGTCTGAGCTATAAATTATTTAATATAAAATCTAAAGAGTTTTTACAGTACAGTCTTAAAAAAACATTTACATAAAAAAATTGGCAGTTCGGTCGCCAAAATTTGACCAGAAAAAATAATGTGGTACCAATTTTTAATTTACAGTAATTCGTGTAAAAACTGCAGTAAATTTTACAGTCACATTTTTGGTAACTGAGCTCCCAGTTTTTTTAACGTAAAAAACTACAATGGAATGTAAAAAAAAAAGTAAATGGATTTAAAATAAGAGTCAATATAAGTGGTATCGATTTTCAATTTACAGTAAATTGGGGTAAAAAAAATTTTTTACAGTCAAATTATAGCCAATTTTTTTAATGTAATTTTATTTATAGTACACTGTACAACAATGTATATGCATACTATATATATATATATATATATATAGTATACATATATATATATATAGTATATATATATATATATATGTATATATTTATATATGACATTTTTCCATAAAAAAATATATATGTATATATATTTATATATTTTTTTAATATATATACATATATATTTTACATTAGCTCTGTAGTAAAAACTACAATGGACTGTAAAAAAAAGTCAAGAAATTAAAAATAATATTTAATAATAGAGGTGTCGATATTCAATTTACAGTAATTTGGTGTAAAAAAAATACTGACATTTTTACAGTAAAATTTTACAGTAAAATTTTACAGTAAAATCTATGGATTTTGCGAGAATGTTACCATAATCTGTGGTACAGATCTACTATTCACAGTAATCTGATGTGTAAATCAGCAGTAACATCAACAACAATCAACAATCATCAACAACAACAACAAAGGGACGGCGTGGCGCAGTGGGAGAGTGGCCGTGCGCAACCCGAGGGTCACTGGTTCAAATCCCACCTAGAACCAACCTCGTCACGTCCGTTGTGTCCTAAGCAAGACACTTCACCCTTGCTCCTGATGGGTTCTGGTTGGCGCCTTGCATGGCAGCTCCCTCCATCAGTGTGTGAATGGGTAAATGTGGAAGTAGTGTCAAAGCGCTTTGAGTACCTTGAAGGTAGAAAAGCGCTATACAAGTACAACCCATTTATTTTTTTAATTACACCAGACCATGTGGCCTAATGGATAAGGCGTCTGACTTCGGATCAGAAGATTGAGGGTTCGAGTCCCTTCATGGTCATGTTTTGGTTCAGTAGTAATTTCATCCATGAGGAGGTTCAGGTACCAAGACTTGGGTCTCTAACAGAATACTTCAATAAGTACTTTGTTTACCTGTATTTTCCCAATGAAATGACTTCTTACCTGCACTTTGCCTTCCATCTCTACATCCTGAGGTCCAGACCAACAACATCCACTATCGACTGTAAAAAAAAAACATAGATTTAAAATAATGTAAGTAGTTTCGATTTTCAATTTACAGTAATTTGGTGTAAAAAAATGATGACATTTTCACAGTAAAATTATGGCCAATTTTTTAAATGTAATATATATATATATATATATACATATATATATATATTTTTTAATTATTATTATTATCATAGTATTACGATATAAAACAGTCCAATGGAAGAACATTTACAGTAGAAGTGGAGCTATACCAGACCACGTGGCCTAATGGATAAGGTGTCTGACTTCGGATCAGAAGATTGAGGGTTCGAGTCCCTTCAGGGTCAAGTTTTGGGTCAATAATAATTTCTCCATGAGGAGGTTCAGGTACCAAGACCTGAGTCTCTAACAGTATCCTTCAATAAGTACTTTATTGACTTGTATTTTCCCTAATAAAAGGACTTCTTACCTGCACATTGCCTGCCCTCTCTATACCCTGAGGTCCAGAACAACAACATCCAGTTTAGACTGTAACAGTTGCCAGTAATCCGCTGAAAAAAACAACCACCAAAGATTTTACCATAAAAAAATGGCAGTTCAGTCGGCAGAATTTTACCGTAAAGATGACAGTGGTACCAATTTTAAATTCACAGTAATTTAGTGTCAAAAACGCAATATAAAATATACAGATTTTTTTACTGTAGTCTTAAAAAAACATTTTACAGAAAAAAATTGGCAGCTCAGTCGCCAGAATTTTACCGTCAAAAAACCCCCAGTGGTACTGATTTGCAATTTAAAGTAATTTGTGTAAAAACCTCAGTAAATTTTACAGTAACATTTTGGTAACTGAGCTGCCAGTTTTTTTAATGTAAAAACTACATTGGACTGTAAAAAAAAAAAAAAAAAAAAGGCAATAGATTGAAAATAATAGTTAATATAAGTGGTTCCGATTTTCAATTTACAGTAATTTGGTGTAAAAAAAAAATGCTGAAATTTTTACAGTAAAATTATTTCCATTTTTCAAATGTAAAATCGACCGATTTAGCCAGAATGTTACCATAATCTGTGATCCAGATCCACCATTTACAGTAACCCGTTGTGTAAATGTGCATGTATGCTCACCAGACCATGTGGCCTAATGGATAAGGCGTCTGACTTCGGATCAGAAGATTGAGGGTTCGAGTCCCTTCATGGTCAAGTTTTGGGTTGATAATAATTTCATCCATGACTAGGTTCAGGTACCAAGACTTGAATCTCTAACAGAACACTTCAATAAGTACTTTGTTTACCTGTATTACCCTAATGAAAATACTTCTTACCTGCACGTTGCCTTCCTACATCCTTAGGTCCAGATCAACAACCACCATCTCAGACTGTAACAATTGCCATTTCTGTTACAAGTTAAAATATAACTTTTATGTATAATATTTTTCAGTACAGAACTTTGACGATGATTGCAGTACCATTTCTGGCCACAATATCACATATGACTCCTTTGATAATAGTGTCAGGTTCGAACACTGATGCCATCTACTAAACAAAACAAGAAGCAAGAAATTAAACAGAGACATAATTAAATTTGGCTCAATTGAAGAGAAACGTCTGGGCTGTACTCTTGTACAGTCGACCACCACGCTCTGACGAAAAATTGCACGCCTCTTCTTTTATTTGGACTTTCCCTGATTAAATGGCAACAGCTGTTTCTAAAGGGGCGGGGGTCATAAACAGCCATCACCTTTGATTACAAAACCGTTCAAAGAAAAGGTCGTAAAACAGTTCAAAGAAAAGGTGCCACTCCGCTTTGTAGATCTCGAGTCAAGACAATATCTTTCCGTGGATTACAATACAGCAAAGAAACCGACGCCTTAATGTCGCTCCCCATCCTACACGGTGGAGTTTTACAAGCCTTTTGCTTGGCAGGATCAAAGACAGCTTTTGTCCTCTCGTAGGGCGAGATGAACTCAATGTAACACAAAGTTTTCTGATAATTTAGATACAATTATTCTGACAAAAAGTTCATAAAAGTGGTCTAACTTTTCAATTTAGAGTAATTCGGTGTAAAAACTTTGACGTTTTTACAGTAAAATTATGGCCAATTTTTAAAGTGTAAAATCTGCTTTTTTTTTCACAGTACACTGTAATAAAATATTATAAATAATATATATTTTAATATATATATATTTTACATTATAAAACTGGGAGCTCAGTGGCCAGAATGTTACCATAATCAGTGGTACAGATTTCATGTACAGTAATCTGGTGTGAAAATGTGCAGTGACATCATCTCAACTGTACCAGACCATGTGGCCTAATGGATAAGGCGTCTGACTTCGGATCAGAAGATTGAGGGTTCGAGTCCCTTCATGGTTGTATTTTGGTTCAGTAGTAATTTCATCCATGAGAAGATTCAGGTACCAAGACTTGTGTCTCTAACAGAATACTTCAATAAGTACTTTGTTTACCTAATGAAAAGACTTTTTACCTGCACGTTGCCTGCCGTCTCTACATCCTGAGGTCCAGAACAACAACATCCAGCTCAGACTGTAACAGTTGCCATTTCCAGTAAAAATAAGAATGCAATTTTAATGTAAGTTAAAAACGGTAAGGATGTGATTGTAAAATAATAATAGTAGTACCTTTGTTTTAGTCCCAGTAATGCGCTGAAAAAACAACCACCATAGATTTTACCATAAAAAATAGCAGCTTAATCAGCAGAATTTTACCGTAAAGATGACATTGGTACCAATTTTAAATTTACAGTAATTCAGTGTCAAAAATGCTGTGAATGTTCCAGTAAATTTTAGCATCCAAGCTAAAAATGTTGTAATATAAAATGTACAGATTTTCCTTAACAGTACAGTCTTAAAAAAACATTTTGCATTAAAAAAAATGACAGTTCAGTTGCCAGAATTATGTTGTAAAAAACAACAACCGTGGTCCCGATTTTCAATTTACAGTAATTTGGTGTAAAAACCTCAGTACATTTTACAGTAACATTTTGGTAACACAACTTGTCCAGGGTGTACGCCGCCTTCCGACCTGAATTCAGCTGAAATAGGCTCCAGCTTCCCCCACAACTCCAAAATGGACAAGCGGTAGAAAATGGGTGGATGGATGGCATTTTGGTAACTGAGTTCCTAGTTTTTTAATGTAAAAACTACAATGGACTGTAAGAAAAGTCAATAGATTTAAAATAATAGTCAATATAAGTTGGTTTCAATTTTCAATTTACAGTAATTTGGTGTAAAAAAAATGCTGACATTTTTACAGTAAAATTATAGCCAATTTTTTTAAATGTAATTTTTTTTACAGTACACTGTAAAATATATATGTATATGTATATATAAATATATATATACACATATATATGACATTTTTACATAAAAATATGTATATATATATATATATGTATGTATATATATTAAATTTTTGTTACATGATAAAACTGGTAGCTCAGTAGTGAAAACAAAAAAAGTCAATAGATTAAAAATAATTTCCTAATGCAATGACTTCTTACCTGCACTTTGCCTTCCATCTCTACATCCTGAGGTCCAGACCAACAACATCCATCTCAGACTGTAGCAATTTTAATGTAAGTTAAAACTGGTAAGGATGTTATTGTAAAAATAATTTCAGTAGGTCTTTTTTATTCACGGTAATGCACTGAAAAAAATCTAATTTTACTGTAAAAAATGGCAGGTGAGTCAGCAGAATTTTATCGTAAAGATGACAGTGGTACATATTTCATATTTAGAGTAATTCAGTGACAAAAACGCAGTAAATGTTCCAGTAAAATTATTGCATCAAAGCTATATTTTTTTAAATATAAAATCTACAGATTGTTTTACAGTACAGTCTTAAAAAAAAACATTCGACATAAAAAGAATTGGCAGCTCAGTCGCCAGAATTTTAGCGTAAAAAAAAAAGTACCGATTTGCAATTTACAGTAACTTTTTTTAATGTAAATCTACAATGGACTGTAAAAAAAAAGTCAATAGATTTAAAAACATAGTCAATAAAAGTGGTGTCCATTTTCAATTTACATTAATTTGGTCTAAAAAAAAAAAAACTGAAATTTTTACAGTAAAATTTTTTCCATTTTTCAAATGTAAAATCGACAGATTTAGCCAGAATGTTACCATAATCTGTGATCCAGATCCACCATTTACAGTAATCTGATGTGTAAATGTGCATGTAGGCACACCTGACCATGTGGCCTAACGGATAAGGCGTCTGACTTCGGATCAGAAGATTGAGGGTTCAAGTCCCTTCATGGTCAGGTTTTGGATCAATAATAATTTCATCCATGACTAGGTTCAGGTACCAAGACTTGAATCTCTAACAGAATACTTCAATAAGTACTTTGTTTACCTGTATTACCCTAACGAAAAGACTTCTTACCTTCACTTTGCCTTCCTACATCCTGAGGTCCAGACCAACAACTACCATCTCAGAGGCAGTATTTAAGCTCTTCTTTGCCAGTCAGTCGCCCTGATCTTTTCTTGCTCTGTGCTGACTTGTTTCATGCCTTGCCATAGTTTCGTGCTTCATGCCATGCCAAGTAAGTTTTGTTTGATTTATGTCCATAGTCTGTTTATGCATTAGCTTTGTTCCTTAGCCCAAGTTGTGCCTCCGCTGTGAACGATTTTTGTTTGTATCTTTTTTTAGTTTAAATTAAGTCATGTTTTTACCTAAATGCCATGTCCCGAGTAGTCCGTCTGCCTTCCTGGGGGAACGACCCTGCAGCAAGCTGCGACCCCCCCCATCATGACATAAAATACTTCTTACCATTAATGCGACTTCTTGAACAGGTGCGGTAGGAAACGGATGGATGAAT
>NC_084614.1:3898921-3971421 GCF_033978795.1 Nerophis ophidion
ACATATACACATATATACACACACATACATATATACATACATATACACACACACATACATATACATACAAACACATACACACACACACATATATATATACATATATACATATTTACATACATATATACATACGCACACACATATATATATACATACATACATATATATACATAATCTAGTAGTCTTTTCCTTTGCGTTGTGTGTGATTTATGGAACAATACCGACACCATGGGTTTCTCAGCTGCACTTTACTGACAATAAAGAAAAAAATTGTCATCAAAAACTTTCTGCCATCGTCAAAAATAATAATGAACAAGAAATTAATTTAAGTTCTTAACAATACAAAACATTTCCTGTCGTCGGATGGACGCCTACCTCTCCCGATATTGTAGACAAAAAGGGAAGTTGGAAGGCATGTCCAACGCATGTAAAAAGACAGTAGGAGGGACAACGAGACATTGGTTCCACATTGACAAAACATCAAACAATATTCAGGTATTTACAAGTAACTTACATATTTTGTGTAATTATAACAATAATAAAACATTAGAAAATACATTATTTACAAGTCATAATTGACCCTGTTACATACATACACACATATATATACATACATGTACACATACACATCCATCCATTTTCTACCGCTTCTCCCCTTCGGGGTCGCAACAGTAGCAACCCATAAATTTGGGTCTTCAAGAAAAAGGTACCAAAAACCCCAAAACGGTTAATCAATTCGATAACACAGAATTTGAGTTAAGAATAATACCTCTATAACCCCCGAAATGGGTTGCTTGTCAGAAAAAATAACTCAAAAAATCAACTCAACACGAGCAACCCATAAATTGGGTTACTAAAAATAACCCGGCATTTTTTTTTTGTGTTTATACCAGGGGTCACCAACGCGGTGCCCAGGTCGCCCGTAAGGACCAGATGAGTCGCCCGCTGGCCTGTTCTAAAAATAGCTCAAATAGCAGCACTTACCAGTGAGCTGCCTCTATTTTTTTAAATTGTATTTATTTACTAGCAAGCTGGTCTCGCTTTGCTGGACATTTTTAATTCTAAGAGAGACAAAACTCAAAAAGAATTTGAAAATCCAAGAAAATATTTTAAAGACTTGGTCTTCACTTGTTTAAATAAATTCATTTATTTATTTTTTTACTTTGCTTCTTATAACTTTCAGAAAAAGTATTTTAGAGAAAAAATACAAGCTTAAAAATGATTTTAGGATTTTTAAACACATATACCTTTTGACCTTTTAAATTCCTTCCTCTTCTTTCTAGACAATTTAAATCAATGTTCAAGTATTTTTTTATTGTAAAGAATAATAAATACATTTGAATTTAATTCTTCATTTTAGCTTCTGTTTTTTCGACGAAGAATATTTGTGAAATATTTCTTCAAACTAATTATGATTAAAATTCCCCAAAAATATTCTGGCAAATCTAAAAAAAAATTTAAATCTTATTTCTAAATTTCTTTTTAATTTTTTGTTCTGGAAAATTTAGAAGAAATAATGATTTGCCTTGTTAGAAATATAGCTTGGTCCAATTTGTTATATATTCTAACAAAGTGCAGATTGGATTTTAACCTATTTAAAACATGTCATCAAAATTCTAAAATTAATCTTAATCAGGAAAAATTACTAACGATGTTCCATAAATCATTTTTTTTTTTCAAAAAGATTTGAATTAGCTAGTTTTTCTATTCAATTTTTTCGGTTTGATTTTGAATTGTAATGAGTCCAAATTGAACTATGCTTCAAAATTTTATTTTCATTTTTTTCGTGTTTTCTCCTCTTTTAAACCGTTCAATTAAGTGTTTTTTTTCATCATTTATTCTCTACAAAAAAACCTTCCGTAAAAGGAAAAAAAATGTACGACGGAATGATGGACAGATATACCCTTTTTTTAAAAATTTTTTTACATATACATAAATTCATTTATTAAAGGTAAATTGAGCAAATTGGCTATTTCTGGCAATTTATTTAAGTGTGTATCAAACTGGTAGCCCTTCGCTTTAATCAGTACCCAAGAAGTAGCTCTTGCTTTCAAAAAGGTTGGTGGCCCCTGGTGTATAGCAATAAAAAGTTCATTTTACTACCAATATTGCGTCCAAAAAAGGGTTGGAGGAAAGAAGTCACACAATATGCAGCATCCCTCCATAGCAGGTGGACCGAGGTGCGCCCCTAGCGACGCGTTGACTGACAGCCAAAGACAGCCAATGAGAGACGTCCTGGGGGCCCCACTCTCCGTGTGATTGGTTGCTAGGGGCGGGGCCTGGCTTTGCCGCTGTCAGCCTGGAAGCGGCAGAGGGAGAGGACGGATGACAACAAGCCATTAAAGCAGGAACAAAAAAAAACCAAACAAAAAAGAGGACACTCGGCGTCGAGGGATGGCTCAGTGATCGCAGACGTCGACCAAGAAAAGGTACAATTTGGCCGAAATGTGGGCGCTTGTAACTGCTGTGTGACGCCGCCGCGACAAAGGCGGGCGGTGATGTTTTGATGGCGGACATGACGACCACCAGCCCGGGCTAGCCTGTTAGCTACTTAGCTCGGAATAATGTTCACCGGTGAAGAGGAGGCGAGGGACATTTGTACTTCCAGCCGAACACGGGGAACAAAGACGAGGCGGACGTGCTCATTGAAGACCGGGGAGGGGGAGAAAGGTGCTAACGCGTTAGCTCGGTGGTTTTACGACAGTGGTGACCAAAGTGCGGCCCGGGGGCCATTTGCGGCCCGCAGCTAATCGTTAGCTAACCGCTAACCAAACATTCTGCAAAATTGATAGTATTGCAATAATAAAAAAATAAACATTTAATATTAAAGCTGCAAGCAGCGATGAACGGGACCGACTTTAGCTGGTGTTTATCCATTCAACATTTCTTTACCTGCACGTTACCTACCTTCCCTGCAACCTTGGGTCACACTGGTGCTTCTTTTCGTCACCCATACACGCTGGTCCTTCCTGCCATCACCCAGACAACATATCTTTCCCTGCACATTACCTACCTTCCCTGCATCCTGGGGTCACACTGGTGCTTCTTTCTGTCACCCATACACGCTGGTGCTTCCTGCCATCACCCAGACAACATATCTTTACCTGCACGTTACCTACCTTCCCTGCATCCTGGGGTCCAATTGGTGCTTCTTTCTGTCACCCATACACGCTGGTGCTTCCTGCCTTTACACATTCAACATATCTTTACCTGCACGTTACCTACCTTTCCTGCCTCCTGGGGTCACACTGGTGCTTCTTTCTGTCACCCATACACGCTGGTGCTTCCCGCCATCACCCAGACAACATATCTTTACCTGCACATTACCTACCTTCCCTGCATCCTGGGGTCACACTGGTGCTTCTTTCTGTCACCCATACACGCTGGTGCTTCCTGCCATCACCCAGACAACATATCTTTACCTGCACGTTACCTACCTTCCCTGCATCCTGGGGTCCAATTGGTGCTTCTTTCTGTCACCCATACACGCTGGTGCTTCCTGCCTTTACACATTCAACATATCTTTACCTGCACGTTACCTACCTTTCCTGCATCCTGGGGTCACACTGGTGCTTCTTTCTGTCACCCATACACGCTGGTGCTTCCTGCCATCACCCAGACAACATATCTTTACATGCACGTTACCTACCTTCCCTGCATCCTGGGGTCACACTGGGGCTTCTTTCTGTCACCCATACACGCTGGTGCTTCCTGCCATCACCCAGACAACATATCTTTACATGCACGTTACCTACCTTCCCTGCATCCTGGGGTCACACTGGGGCTTCTTTCTGTCACCCATACACGCTGGTGCTTCCTGCCATCACCCAGACAACATATCTTTACCTGCACGTTACCTACCTTCCCTGCATCCTGGGGTCACACTGGTGCTTCTTTCTGTCACCCATACACGCTGGTGCTACCTGCCATCACCCAGACAACATATCTTTACCTGCACGTTACCTACCTTCCCTGCATCCTGGAGTCAAACTGGTGCTTCTTTCTGTCACCCATACACGCAGGTGCTTCCTGCCATCACCCAGACAACATATCTTTACCTGCACGTTACCTACCTTCCCTGCATCCTGGAGTCAAACTGGTGCTTCTTTCTGTCACCCATACACGCTGGTGCTTCCTGCCTTTACACATTCAACATATCTTTACCTGCACGTTACCTACCTTCCCTGCATCCTGGGGTCCAACTGGTGCTTCTTTCTGTCACCCATACACGCTGGTGCTTCCTGCCTTTACACATTCAACATATCTTTACCTGCACGTTACCTACCTTCCCTGCATCCTGGGGTCCAACTGGTGCTTCTTTCTGTCACCCATACACACTGGTGCTTCCTCAGAGGACATAATGTTTGAAAAAAGGTGACGGGTTTTTACAAAACTTTTGTTTTGAAGGGGTAACTGCCAACTTCCTGTTGATTTTTGCTGAAGGATGTCCATTATTAAAATGTAGGTCTAAGTGAGACCTACATAGTGGTTTTCGTTTCATGTCTCTCCGACATTCCTACAGGAAGTTACAAGCAGTTGTGTCTGTGTTTTCTTCTTAGGAGTAGTTTTGTCTGTGTTTTATTCCTAGGAGGCGCTAGAGCGCAATTCTGAGTTTTGGGGTTTGTTTGTTTTATTAGATCGCAATTTTCGCCAGTCCGTATGTGTGTGTCCAGTTTGGTGAGTTTTGAAGCATTTTAAGGGGGTCAAATTACAGCTCTAAGAGGCAAAAATGACATTTTTTAGGAAGTGTTTTTTGCCAACTTCCTGTTGATTTTTGCTGAAGGAAGTCAGCTAATGAAATTTAGGTCTAAGTTAGACCTACATAGAGGTTTTTGTTTCATGTCTCTACGACATTCCTAATGGAAGTTACAAGCAGTTTTGTCTGTGTTTTCTTCTTAGGAGTAGTTTTGTCTGTGTTTTATTCCTAGGAGGCGCTAGAGCGCAATTCTGAGTTTTGGGGTTTGTTTGTTTTATTAGATCGCAATTTTCGCCAGTCCGTATGTGTGTGTCCAGTTTGGTGAGTTTTGAAGCATTTTAAGGGGGTCAAATTACAGCTCTAAGAGGCAAAAATGACATTTTTTAGGAAGTGTTTTTTGCCAACTTCCTGTTGATTTTTGCTGAAGGAAGTCAGCTAATGAAATTTAGGTCTAAGTTAGACCTACATAGAGGTTTTTGTTTCATGTCTCTACGACATTCCTAATGGAAGTTACAGGCAGTTTTGTCTGTGTTTTTTCCTAGGGGGCGCTAGAGCGCAATTTTGATTTTTGGGGTTTGGAGTTTTTTTTAGATGGCAAGGTTCGCCACACCGACGTGTGTGTGTCAAATTTGGTGAGTTTTGAAGCATGTTAAGGGGGTCAAATTACAGCACAAAGGTGCAGAATAATAATAATAAAGAAAGAATAAAACCTTACAAATACAATAGGGTCCTCTGTCCCAAAGGGACTTTCGGTCCCTAATGAGTAACGCTAATTGCCAATGAAAGGCGATGATAAACCCTGAACATTCTCACAAAGTTGCTTTCAGGTGGAAATTACCGAGGTTAAATCAAACTGTCCTCATTTTATTGTGTTGACGTTTTTTTTAACGCTTTTTTTCTTTTCATTAATTTTTATTTGTTTATCCATCTTCTTCCGCTTACCCAAGGTCGGGTCACGGGGGCAGCAGCCTAAGCAGGGAAGCCCAGACTTCCCTCTCCCCTAGCCACTTGGTCCAGCTTTTCCCGGGGGATCCCGAGGTGTTCCCAGGCCAGCCGGGAGAGACAGTCTTCAAAACGTGTCCTGGGTCTTCCCCGTGGCCTCCTCCCGGTCGGACGTGCCCGAAACACCTCCCTCGGGAGGCGTTCGGGTGGCATACTGACCAAGATGCCCGAACCACCTCATCTGGCTCCTCTCCATGTGGAGGAGATCGACAGAGCTTCTCACCCTATCTCTAAGGGAGAGCTCTGCCACCTGGCGGAGGAAACTTATTTCGGCCGCTTGTACCCGTGATCTTGTCCTTTCGGTCATGACCCAAAGTTTATGACCATAGGTGAGAATGGGAACGTAGATTGACCGGTAAATTGAGAGCTTTGCCTTCCGGCTCAGCTCCTTCTTCACCACAACGGATCGATACGGCGTCCGCATTACAAACACAACCATTGTCCAACGTTGTTTCAAAGTCCGTTTTAAAGGACATGCGTGTATAATCAACATTGTCTCAATGTCTTGAGCCGCCAATTGTACTCAAGTAAGGGTACTAGTAAATTAAACTAGAGATTTTGACATTCGCGATAACCGTGATATGGAATGTTCAAATTGTTCCGCCTCTAGATTCACGTAAAAGTCAAAAGTAGTCATCCAAATAATTACCCGGTTAAAAGTAGGTAAGTATTCAGTGGAAAATGACAATTTTTTCGGAGTATAAGGCGCACTTAAAATCCTTGCATCCATCCATCCTTCCATCCATCTTCTTCCACTTATCTGAGGTAGGGTCGCAGGGGCAGCAGCCTAAGCAGAGAAACCCAGACTTCCCTCTCCCCAGCCACTTCGTCTAGCTATTTCCGGGGGATCCCGAGGCGTTCCCAGGCCAGCCGGGAGACATAGTCTTCCCAACACGTCCTGGGTCTTCTCCGTGGCCTCCTACCGGTTGGACGTGCCCTAAACACCTCCCGAGAGAGGCGTTCGGGTGGCATCCTGACCAGATGCCCCAACCACCTCATCTGGCTACTCTCCATGTGGAGGAGCAGAAACTTTACTTTAAACTCCTCCCGGATGGCAGAGCTTCTCACCCAACCTCTAAGGGGAGAGACCTGGAAACTCATTTGGGCCGCTTGTACCCGTGATCTTGTCCTTTTGGTCATAACCCAAAGCTCATGACCATAGGTGAGGATGGGAACGTAAATTGACCGGTAAATTGAGAGCCTCAGCTCCTCCTTCAACACAACGGATCGATACGGCGTCCGCATTTCTGAAGACGCCGCACCGATCCGCCTGTCGATCTCACCATCCACTCTTCCCTCACTCGTGAACAAGACTCCAAGGTATTTCAACTCCTCCACTTGGGGCAGGGTCTCCTCCCTAACCAGGAGATGGCACTCCACCCTTTTCCGGACCATGGACTCGGATTTGGGGGTACTCGCCTGCGAACCGATCCAGTGAGAGCTGAAGATCCTGGCCAGATGAAGCCATCAGGACCACATCGTCTGCAAAAAGCAGAGACCTAATCCTGCAGCCACCAAACCGGATCCCCTCAACCCCTTGACTGCCCCTAGAAGTTCTGTCCATATAAGTTATGAACAGAATGGGTGAGAAAGGGCGGCCTTGGCGGAGTCCAACCCTCACTGGAAACGGGTCCGACTTACCAAGCTCTGACACTGATCCTACAGGGAGTGGACTGCCTCAGTCAGACAGTCCGATACCCCATACTCTCTGAGCACTCCCCACAGGACTTCCCGAGGGACACGGTCCAATGCCTTCTCCAAGTCCACAAAGCCCATGTAGGCAAACTCCCATGCACCCTCAAGGACCCTGCCAAGACTATAGAGCTGGTCCACAGTTCCACAACCAGGACGGAAACCACACTGTTCCTAAAATGCACGATTTTGAGAAAAAACCTGATTTCCATTTTTCTCTCCGAAATTGTGATTCGATTTGTGATTTTTATATATTTAAAAATATAACAATCACTTACCGTCATTTAACATATTCTGGTCTGAAGGTGCCACACATTAGAACAATATGCAGTCCTTTATTTAAAGTAATATTTATTTCCTTGAATTTCCGCAGGGCATTTAGTATGCGCCTGCCTTGAATTACTGCCGGGTCAAACTTGCTTCCCAAAATAATTAGCGCATGCTTAGTATTACCACCGGGTCAAACACGTCACGTCAGGAGTGACACTTCCCCTGTCATCATTTTCAAAATGGAGGAGGCTGATTTCAAAACCGGTAATTTGAAATCGCATAAAGGGAAGAAGATTAAGAGCTATTCAGTAGGATTTAAAGGGGAACATTATCACAATTTCAAAAGGGTTAAAAACAATAAAAATCAGTTTCCGCTGGCTTGTTGTATTTTTTGAATTTTTTTTCAAAATTGTACACGTAAATATCCCTAAATAAAGATTTAAAGTGCCTTATTTTCGCTATCTCCGAAACCACTATCCATTTCCCTGTGACGTCATACAGGGCTGCCAATACAAACAACATGGCGGTTCCCACAGCAAGATACAGCGACATTAGCTCGGATTCAGACTCGGATTTCAGCGGCTTAAGCGATTCAACAGATTACGCATGTATTGAAACAGATGGTCGGAGTATGGAGGCAGATAGCGAAAACGAAATTGAAGAAGAAATTGAAGCTATTGAGCGAATAGCTATTGACGCTATTCGGCCATAGCGTGGGTGTACCTAATGAAGTGGCCCATAGCACGGCTGCCTTGTTAGCATCGCCGGTAAAATGTGCGGACCAAACGATCAGGACTTTCGCATCTTGTGATAATGGAGCAACTCAAATCCGTCGATTGGTAAGTGTTTGTTTCGCATTAAATGTGGGTATCGAGTTTCAAATGTACATACAGCTAGCGTAAATAGCATGTTAGCATCGATTAGCGTAGCATGTTAGCATCGATTAGCTGGCAGTCATGCCGAGACCAAATATGTCTGATTAGCACATAAGTAAACAACGAAACTCACCTTTGTGATTTCGTTGACTTAATGGTTGCAAATGCATCCGCAGGTTATCCATACATCTCTGTGCCATGTCTGTCTTAGCATCGCCGGCAGACACTCTGGTACATTCAATGGGGGTCTGGCGGCAGATTTCTTGCCAGTGGTGCAACTTGAATCTCTCCCTGTTCGTGTTGTGACACCCTCCGACAACACACCCACGAGGCATGATGTCTCCAAGGTTCCAAAAAATAGTCGAAAAAACGGAAAATAACAGAGCTGAGACCCGATGTTTGTAATGTGAAAATGAATATGGCGGGTGTGTTACCTCGGTGACGTCACGTTCTGACGTCATCGGTAAAAGACCGATAAACAGAAAGGCGTTTAATTTGCCAAAATTCACCCATTTAGAGTTTGGAAATCGGTTAAAAAAATACATGGTCAAGGTATATATTGACGCTTGCATAGGTTTGGTGATAATGTTCCCCTTTAAGGTCCAAGTTTACATCACACTCACATTTTTACTGCATGCCTTTGGTAAGTGCCGGAGTGAGAAGAGGTTTTAAAATAAATAGCGCATGCTTACTTTTACTGCATGCCTTTGATAAGCGCAGGAGTGAGAAGAGGTTTTAAATTAATTAGCGCCCCAGCGGTATCTGGTATTTAGGGGCTAATCCATTAAGACACTTAAAATAGCTTTTAAAAATGAGAAATGTATAAAATGATCAAAACTCATCTAATTATCTTTTTAGGTAATCAATAAAAAACACGATAATAATGATAATTAGGGGTGCTCCAAAAATCTTTTAACACCCAAATCATGATTATTTTTTAACATTTCAATACTAAATCGATTCATATTTTTTAAATTGCTTTTTAGCTTATTCTTTATTTTTTTATACAATTTAAAAAAATATGTTTTTAGGCCATCTTTATGCCTAATGTATAGAAACCAAAATAAGATTTGGTAACCTGTCTTGAAAAGTTTTTGTTATTATTACTGCACCAAATAACACGTTGTGAGAGTCTGTTTGAACCCAGAATGACAACAAATCGAGATTCGAATCTGAATCGAATCGACACAGAGAATGAGAATCAGATCGAATTGTAACGCTCTCAAAGTTTGATCATTTTGGTGGTGATACAACATCCCTTATTCGCACTGATGTGAGCTAATTAACAGCTTATGAATTAATTGGACATCCGGCACTTCCGTACTGGTGAGCTGGCCTTTCCTTACTCACTGCCACTGTTGCCATGGATACCAGGCGGAACCTCACTCACACCCACTGGCTTACAAAGCGGGGTCTTTCTGCCAGGCAAGTCTGCACAAAAACACACATTCCTTAGAATCCTCGTGTGCTGACTAACGTACCCTCGGGTGTTGCTAATGTTTTTGTTCTAATGACGCAAACGACTCCTTTACTCACGAGCCGAATATTTATTAATGCAGACTTCTTGTTGTCATGCAACTACAAACCCCGTTTCCATATGGGTTGGGAAAGTGTGTTAGATGTAAATATAAACAGAATACAATGATTTGCAAATCCTTTTCAACCCATATTCAGTTGAATATGCTACAAAGACAACATATTTGATGTTCAAACTCAAACTTTATGTTTTTTTGCAAATAATAATTAACTTAGAATTTCATGGCTGCAACACGTGCCAAAGTAGTTGGGAAAGGGCATGTTCACCACTGTGTTACATCACCTTTTCTTTTAACAACACTCAATAAACGTTTGGGAACTGAGGAAACTAATTGTTGAAGCTTTGAAAGTGGAATTCTTTCCCATTTTTGTTTTATGTTGAGCTTCAGTCGTTCAACAGTCTCCGCTGTCGTATTTTACGATTCATAATGCGCCACACATTTTCCATGGGAGACAGGTCTGGACTACAGGCGGGCCAGGAAAGTACACGCACTCATTTTTTACGAAGCCACGCTGTTGTAACACGTGCTGAATGTGGCTTGGCATTGTCTTGCTGGAATAAGCAGGGGCGTCCATGAAAAACACGGCGCTTAGATGGCAGCATATGTTGTTCCAAAACCTGTATGTACCTTTCAGCATTAATGGTGCCTTCACAGATGTGTAAGTTACCCATGCCTTGGGCACTAATGCACCCCCATACCATCACACATGCTGGCTTTTCAACTTTGCGTCGATAACAGTCTGGATGGTTCGCTTCCCCTTTGGTCCGGATGACATGATGTCGAATATTTCCAAAAACAATTTGAAATGTGGACTCGTCAGACCACAGAACACTTTTCCATTTTGCATCAGTCCATCTTAGATGATCTCGGGCCCAGAGAAGCCAGCAGCGTTTCTGGATGTTGTTGATAAATGGCTTTGCATAGTACAGCTTTAACTTGCACTTACAGATGTAGCGACCAACTGTATTTGGTGACAGTGGTTTTCTGAAGTGTTCCTGAGCCCATGTGGTGATATCCTTTAGAGATTGATGTCGGTTTTTGATACAGTGCCGTCTGAGGGATCGGAAATGTTGGTTTCCGGCCATGCCGCTTACGTGGAGTGATTTCTCCAGATTCTCTGAACCTTTTGATGATATTATGGAGCGTAGATGTTGAAATGCCTAAATTTCTTGCAATGTCACTTTGAGAAAGGTTGTTCTTAAACTGTTTGACTATTTGCTCACGCAGTTGTGGACAAAGGGGTGTACCTCGCCCCATCCTTTCTTGTGAAAGACTGAGCATTTTTTGGGAAGCTGTTTTTAAACCCAATCATGGCACCCACCTGTTCCCAATTAGCCTGCACACCTGTGGGATGTTCCAAATAAGTGTTTGATGAGAATTCCTCAACTTTATCAGTATTTATTGCCACCTTTCCCAACTTCTTTGCCACATGTTGCTGGCAACAAATTCTAAAGTTAATGATTATTTGCAACAACAAAAATGTTTATTAGTTTGAACATCAAATATGTTGTCTTTGTAGCATATTCAACTGAATATGGCTTGAAAATGATTTGCAAATCATTGTATTCTGTTTATATTTACATCTAACACAATTTCCCAACTCATATGGAAACGGGGTTTGTACAATCCATTCAAGATCTTAAATTGAGTCAGCTTATCTTTAATGCATCCAAAGGGCTTATTGGCATTTTCCAAACATCACTCCATGATAAATATTGTTTGTTTTTTAAATCTCTTAACGGATCAGCGCCAGACCTCCTTAAAAAAGTCACACCTCTTGTTCTCCTCTTCCCCAAAAAACCCGGTTAGAATCCAAGAGGTGATCATACATTTTCCTGCTGTGGCTCCAAAACTCTGAAACAGTATCCCTCTCGAGTTGTAAATCAGACCTAAAACATACTTTTATTTTTTGGCTTTTAAAGCAGCACGAGAGTGGTGACATTTTAGTCAATTATTGAGTCTCCTAGCATGTATGTCTCAACTCACTTCTACTGTGTTTTGAAACATGCTGTACAGCCAAAGTGTATAGGATTGAACGGCCTCCAGGGGGCGCCATTGTAGTGTTCGGTGCGACGCCGACATCTGCTCGCCTGGCAGCCGTTGGTTGAAACCTGCAAAGAATGAATCACTATGAGAACGTGTAATGACAAGCAAGTGGATTCAAAAGGTGACAAGTGTCAGACCGTGGATCCTCACAAATGGGACATCAAATCTTTGCAGGGCAAATGCAGCATTGTTGGCGTCACAAGGAGCTGGCAGCAGCCACTGGCATCGTCAATTTTCACCTGTCAGCTACGCCGACTCATGAGATGCTCACTCCACGATTCACCTAGACCAGGGGGCGGTAACCTAAAATGTTGAAAGAGCCATATTGGACCAAAAATACAGAAATATGTCTGGAGACGCAAAAAATTTAAAGCCATATAGTGTGTCATGGGATATAATTTGAATTAAAGCTGCAAGCAGCGATGGACAGGACCGACTTTTGCTGATGTTTCCTGCCTTTACCCATTCAAAATATCTTTACCTGCACATTACCTACCTTCCCTGCATCCTGGGGTCACACTGGTGCTTCTTTCTTTCACCCATACATGCTGGTGCTTCCTGCCATCACCCAGACAACATATCTTTACCTGCACATTACCTACCTTCTCTGTATCCTGGAGTCAAACTGGTGCCTCCTTCTTTCACCCATTCAACATAGTACCTACCTTCTCTGCACTGCGTGGTCACGCCGGTGCTTGCTGCTTTTAAACGGCCATCTTGAGACGGCAGCAGCATCTTTGAAGGCTCGTAAAATATAAACCGGAGCAGTTAGAGTAACTCTTTGCGCAACTTTTAATCAGAAGGGTTCAATCTCTTTCCTGTGCGAGTTTGAAGCCGACACAACAAACGCGTTCGGAGGAGATAATGTTTGAAAAAAGGTGACAGGTTTTTATAAAACTTTTGTTTTGAAGGGGTAATTGCCAACTGCCTGTTGATTTTTCCTGAAGGATGTCAATTAATGAAATGTAGGACTAAGTGAGACCTACATAGAGGTTTCATGTGTCTATGACATTCCTACCGGAAGTTACAAGCAGTTTGTCTGTGTTTTCTTCCCAAGGGCAGTTTTGTCAGTGTTTTATTCCTAGGGGGCGCTACAGCGCAATTTTGAGTTTTGGGGTTTGTTTGTTTTTATCAGATCGCAATTTTCCACTTTGCATCAGTCCATCTTAGAGGATCTCGGGCCCAGAGAAACCGGCGGCGTTTCTGGATGTTGTTGATAAATGGCTCTGGCTTTGCATAGTAGAGCTTTAACTTGCACTTACAGATGTAGCAACCAACTGTATTTAGTGACAGTGGTTTTCTGAAGTGTTCCCGAGCCCATGTGGTGATATCCTTGTCGGTTTTTGATACAGTGCCGTCTGAGGGATGGAAGGTCACGTTCATTTAATGTTGTTTTCCGGCCATGCCGCTTACGCTGAGTGATTTCTCCAGATTCTCTGAATCTTTTGATGATATTATGGAACGTAGATGTTGAAATCCCTAAATTTCTTGCAATTGCACTTTGAGAAAGGTTGTTCTTAAACTGTTTGACTATTTGCTCACGCAGTTGTGGACAAAGGGGTGTACCTCGCCCCATCCTTTCTTGTGAATTTTTTTGGGAAGCTGTTTTTATACCCAATCATGGCACCCACCTGTTCCCAATTAGCCTGCACACCTGTGGGATGTTCCAAATAAGTGTTTGATGAGCATTCCTCATCTTTATCAATATTTATTGCCACCTTTCCCAACTTCTTTGTCACATGTTGCTGGCATCAAATTCTAAAGTTAAAAAATGTTTATGAGTTTGAACATCAAATATGTTGTCTTTGTAGCATATTCAACTGAATATGGCTTGAAAAGGATTTGCAAATCATTGTATTCTGTTTATATTTACATCTAACACCATTTCCCAACTCATATGGAAACGGGGTTTGTATATTTATTAACACACACAAAAGTACCAAAAAATGGTACATTTGGTAGCAGTATTCATTCCTTGGTAAACTAGATAAACAAGTCAAAGGCGTTTTAAAATCGTGTTTTTATCACCTTCGTCTTTTAGTAAAGGTTAAACCGTTTTTATCTTTTAACCTTTTTGAACAAGTGGTGCATGCTTTTATTTCAAGTGGCCTGGACTACTTCAACGCACTTTATTGCCGATTGTATTGTACCATATGTCCCGGCAAGAAATCTGCGTTCAAAGGACTCCGGCTTATTAGTGATTCCCAAAGCCCAAAAAAAGTCTGCGGGCTATAGAGCTTTTTCCGTTCGGGCTCCAGTACTCTGGAATGCCCTCCCGGTAACAGTTCGAGATGCCACCTCAGTAGAAGCATTTAAGTCTCACCTTAAAACTCATTTGTATACTCTAGCCTTTAAATAGACTCCCTTTTTAGACCAGTTGATCTGCCGTTTCTTTTCTTTTTCTCCTATGTCCCACTCTCCCTTGTGGAGGGGGTCCGGTCCGATCCGGTGGCCATGTACTGCTTGCCTGTGTATCGGCTGGGGACATCTCTGCGCTGCTGATCCGCCTCCGCTTGGGATGGTTTCCTGCTGGCTCCGCTGTGAACGGGACTCTCGCTGCTGTGTTGGATCCGCTTTGGACTGGACTCTCGCGACTGTGTCATGTTAGACCCGCTCGACATCCATTGCTTTCCTCCTCTCCAAGGTTCTCATAGTCATCATTGTCACCGACGTCCCACTGGGTGTGAGTTTTCCTAGCCCTTCTGTGGGCCTACCGAGGATGTCGTAGTGGTTTGTGCAGCCCTTTGAGACACTAGTGATTTAGGGCTATATAAGTAAACATTGATTGATTGATTGATTATTCTGGCATTAGCCACAAAGCTCTCTCCCGGTTGCAGTTAGTCCAGAAGGCGGCAGCAGGACTTTTAACAGGGGCCAGGAAACGCCAGCATAGAACCCCAATTCTTCAGAGTTTGCACTGGCTCCCTGTTCATTTTAGAATTGATTTTAAAACAATGCTGTTTGTTTTTAAATCTTTACATGGACTGGCACCTCAATATATCTCAGGACCTCATCCAAATTTACATTCCTGCCCGCACTCTGAGGTCCGAGAGCCAGTTCCAGCTCGTGGTGCCCAAGACCAGACTTAAGACCAGGGGAGACAGGGCTTAAGCTCCGGAACACTCTGCCCCTCCATGTTCAAACTGCTTCCACAGTGGACTCTTTTAAGTCTCGTCTTAAGACCCACTTTTATTCTTTGGCTTTTAAGACTACGTGAGTTGTGTGGTCCTCTGTTGTCCTCTGTGTTTTTTATACACTTTGATTTCTATTTTACTGTTTAAATTGATTCTACCCTTTAAAATAGTTTTTAATCACATTTGTTTTTATTGGTTTTATATTTATTTATTTTTTGTTTTTATTCAGTCATTGGTGGAGCATAATATATATATATATATATATATATATATATATATATATATATATATATATATATATATTTTTTTTTTTTAATTTTATTGTGGGGGAAGAGTGGATCGTGAGATCGACAGGCGGATCGGTGCGGCGTCTTCAGTAATGCGGACGTTGTATCGATCCGTTGTGGTGAAGAAGGAGCTGAGCCGGAAGGCAAAGCTCTCAATTTACCGGTCGATCTACGTTCCCATTCTCACCTATGGTCATGAGCTTTGGGTCATGACCGAAAGGATAAGATCACGGGTACAAGCGGCCGAAATGAGTTTCCAGGTCTCTCCCTTAGGGTGAGAAGCTCTGCCATCCGGGAGGGACTCAAAGTAAAGCCGCTGCTCCTCCACATCGAGAGGAGCCAGATGAGGTGGTTCGGGCATCTGGTCAGGATGCCACCCGTACGCCTCCCTAGGGAGGTGTTTAGGGCACGTCCAACCGGTAGGAGGCCACGGGGAAGACCCAGGACACGTTGGGAAGACTATGTCTCCCGGCTGGCCTGGGAACGCCTCGGGATCCCCCGGGAAGAGCTAGACAAAGTGGCTGGGGAGAGGGAAGTCTGGGTTTCCCCGCTTAGGCTGTTGCCCCCGCGACCCGACCTCGGATAAGCGGAAGATGATGGATGGATGGATGTATTTTTTTAAATTTTTTTTAATTTTACGATTGTTTTTAACATGGCTGTGCAGCACTTTGGAAACGTTATTGTTGTTTAAATGTGCTATATAAATAAAGTGGATTGGATTGGATTGAAAGGTAATTTGTACAATATAAGTTCAAATATGAGCCCGAGAAGCAAGTGAGATGAAAATGCTGAAAAAATGTAATAAAATAAAGACCGACTTCAATCAGCAACTTAGCTCCTGGTTTGGCAGCAAACCACATGAGTCTGGCATCCAAACAAAGGCAAGGTTGTAAGAGGCGGGAAAAAAATGCCGTCTATTGTTCGTATTCTTTTCAGTAAGTGACAGATATGGGTCAATTATGAATTACGCACGGTAGGAATGATCAGCCGCAATTAGTCACCAACCGCAATGGCGGTCGAGGTTGTCGTACCGGCTTTGATTTGTTGTTCAACGTCTGCTGCTCGACTCCCTTTGCTTGCTTAACCTTATCCGTTCAGTCACTTTTACCGAGTCAAAAGTCAGAATAATCTTCTGCATTCATCTGCTTTTGGCTCTTTTAAGCATACATAAGTCTGGATTGACTCCAGCCGGGTAGAAAGTTCTGTAGGAAGTAGACAACTGGGCCATGAGGACAGTTGCTCCGTCCCCAGTTGTTTTTTTTTTCTAAAGGACAACTGTTGTTTCATTTTGCTGATGTAATGGTCGCGTGAGGCTCAACTCAGAAAAACCGGTCAGTGCCAAAAGAAGCTGCCGAAGATGAAGTCAGGCCATACCGTGGAGGCTCTTGCTCGACAGGTTTCTGATGAGTCTGGAACAAAAGAGTGCTTGTGTCCCCATGACTGCTGCTGGCTAACACTTGGGAGGGACAGGTGCTAGGGGGTTTTTGCTTCACACTGACAACTGAACCGGCCTCATAGAATTATGGAACAAGAGAGGTCCTGACCTGGGATCAACTGGGGAGGTCCTTAAATCCAAATGAGAGCTCCTAGGAGGGATTTGAGCATTGGAAAAGTTGATTTCCAGTGTTGGCTGCAGCTGCTCACTTCTGATCCACATTAGATAGTACTTTATTTATTCCGTCAGGAGAGTTCCTTCAGGAAAATTACAATTTTCAGCACAATCCCATTCAAAATCAGACAAACATTACAGGGAGACAGAACAGGCTAATAAAAATTTTTAAAAAATCGGTCTTAGCCTGGGCACTGGAGTGGGGGTACAGACTGAGGCCAAGGGAAAAAACAACAACTCATAGCAATAGTACACATCCTTCTTCCATGTGTGTAAGAGGGAAACATTAAACATCAAAGAACACAGAGGACATTAAAGACATTAAAGCAGCAGATACAAGCAGACACTTCTACATACAGCTATGAATAAAAAGTAAAAGAAACATATACACTGTGGTGGCCTCTGTGGTGTTCCACGCCATCGTCCGCTGGGGAGGAGGGGGGATGGCCAGAGACAGGAGCAGACCCAACAAAGCAACCAAGACAGCCGACTCCACTCTCGGCCAATGTCCAGTCCGCATGGATGAGCGAGGATACGTCCAAGGTGACTGAGGTGTCCAACACCTGCTCACCCAGCCAAGACACCGCGAAGCCTCTCCGTCCCAGCGCTCAGTGCTAGCTCCGCAGCCCTGTCCCCTCATCCGCATCTCCTCCAGTCCCTCCAAACCGACTCTGGTGTAGCAGAGACCCAGCAGCTGGTCTCCATGGCCATGCTTCCAGGCACTTACGTAGAGACAGATATTTATTTCTCTCAGTCTGTTAACCTTTGTATTATGTTGGGTGAAAATGACATTGATTATGTTGCGGGTCGTTTTGACCCGTACTGTGTAAATGCACTCAAAACAGTCAAGAAAACAGGTTAAACCAATAACAAATTTATTTTAGGTTATATAAACATTTAGAAAAGTGACATACAATACATTTTTTATTCCAATTGTATTATGTTAAGGGTCAATTTGACCCATTTCAGTTTTTGTGTTGATCAAAGTACTGGTTATCCTTTCTTTTTCTTGCTGAAATCTGGTGACTTTTCCTCATCTAGGGCCATGAACTGCTGTGTAAATCTGGACACTTTGTTGCGTAGTGGAATGTTTGTGCGGAGTTTGTATAAAAAGATGATGTTGCGAGTCATTTTGACCCAGGCGCTTTAATGTGGGTAAATAGCTGTTCAGAGCCAAAAATAAACATGTCTCCTTGATGTACTTTTTACTTTGATGTACAATTGTTTGTATTTTGATTGTCTCTGAGACCCAGAGCCAGGTGTGTGAAGAGAGGGAACTTTCTCACACTTGTCCTTGTCTCCTCAGATGTCATCCTTCTGGAGCTCATTTTTGGTGAGTTTGTCAAAGAGATGACATGAGAACAGTGACAAGGACGGTCTAGCTCCATCCTATCTTGCCGATTGTATTGTACCATATGTCCCGGCAAGAAATCTGCGTTCAAAGGACTCCGGCTTATTAGTGATTCCCAAAGGCCAAAAAAAGTCTGCGGGCTATAGAGCGTTTTCATTTCGGGCTCCAGTACTCTGGAATGCCCTCCTGGTAAAAGTTCGAGATGCTACCTCAGTAGAAGCATTTAAGTCTCACCTTAAAACTCATTTGTATACTCTAGCCTTTGAATAGATTCCCTTTTTAGACCAGTTGATCTGCCGTTTCTTTTCTTTTTCTCCTATGTCCCACTCTCCCTTGTGGAGGAGGTCCGGTCCGATCCGGTGGCCATGTACTGCTTGCCTGTGTATCGGCTGGGGACATCCCTGCGCTGCTGATCCGCCTCCGCTTGGGATGGTTTCCTGCTGGCTCCGCTGTGAGCGGGACTCTCGCTGCTGTGTTGGATCCGCTTTGGACTGGACTCTCGCGACTGTGTTGGATCCATTATGGATTGAAATTTCACAGTATCATGTTAGACCCGCTCGACATCCATTGCTTTCCTCCTCTCCAAGGTTCTCATAGTCATCATTGTCACCGACGTCCCACTGGGTGTGAGTTTTCCTTGCCCTTATGTGTGCCTACCGAGGATGTCGTAGTGGTTTGTGCAGCCCTTTGAGACACTAGTGATTTAGGGCTATATAAGTAAACAATTGATTGATTGAAGGACAAGTTTGAGAAAGTTCCTTCTCTTCACACACCTGGCTCTGGGTCTCAGAGGCAATCAAAATACAAACAAATGTACATCAAAGTAAAAAGTACATCAAAGAGACTTGTTTATTTTGGCTATTTACCCACATTAAAGCATCCGGGTCAAAATGACCCGCAACATCATCTTTGTATACACACTCTGCAAGACATTCTACTACTCAACAAAGTGTCCAGATTTTACACACCAGTTCATGACCCTAGATGAGGAAAAGTCACCAAATTTCAGCAAGAAAAAGAAAGGATAACCAGTACTTTGATCAACCCAAAAACATAATAGAAGGGTTAATCCGTCTGACCTACAAAACTAACAAACGCATTCATTCAGTTGAAAGGCGACTGTTCACCGGCTTCATCAGCAGAGAAAAAGTCATTCTCACGACTAAGTCCAAGGCCTTCTGTTCATTATATGTTCCAACTAGGAATGTAACGATAAATGGTATCCATCAATGTTTCCTTATATAGCCCTAAATCATGAGTGTCTCAAATGGCTGATTCAACCGTATTGATGACCTTCGCAATAAAACTAGGAAATGAAAATGTTGGAAAAACCCACAAAGGCCTTTTGATAAACTCACAGATTGACTGGCGCCAGCTGGCTTACAAACCCCGTTTCCATATGAGTTGGGAAATTGTGTTAGATGTAAATATAAACAGAATACAATGATTTGCAAATCCTTTTCAAGCCATATTCAGTTGAATATGCTACAAAGACAACATATTTGATGTTCAAACTCTTAAACATTAATTTTTTTTTTTTAGCAAATAATCATTAACTTTAGAATTTGATGCCAGCAACACGTGACAAAGAAGTTGGGAAAGGTAGCAATAATACTGATAAATTTGAGGAACGCTCATCAAACACTTATTTGGAACATCCCACAGGTACACCCCTTAGTCCACAACTGCGTGAGCAAATAGTCAAACAGTTTAAGAACAACCTTTCTCAAAGTGCAATTGTAAGAAATTTAGGGATTTCAACATCTACGCTTCATAATGTCATCAAAAGGTTCAGAGAATCTGGAGAAACCAACATTGAATGACCGTGACCTTCCATCCCTCAAACGGCACTGTATATAAAACCGAGATCAATCTCTAAAGGATATCACCACATAAGCTCAGGAACACTTCAGAAAACCACTGTCACCAAATACAGTTTGTCGCTACATCTGTAATTGCAAGTTAAAGCTCTACTATGCAAAGCCAAAGCCATTTATCAACAACATCCAGAAACGCCGCCGGCTTCTCTGGGCCCGAGATCCTCTAAGATGGACTGATGCAAAGTGGAAAAGAGTTCTGTGGTCTGACGAGTCCACATTTCAAATTGTTTTTGGAAATATTCCACATCGTGTCATCCGGACCAAAGGGGAAGCGAACCATCCAGACTGTTATCGACACAAAGTGGAAAAGCCAGCATGTGTGATGGTATGGGGGTGCATTAGTGCCCAAGGCATGGGTAACTTACACATCTGTGAAGGCACCATTAATGCTGAAAGGTACATACAGGTTTTGGAACAACATATGCTGCCATCTAAGCGTCGTCTTTTTCATGGACGCCCCTGCTTATTTCAGCAAGACAATGCCGAGCCACATTCAGCACGTGTTACAACAGCGTGGCTTCGTAAAAAAAAGAGTGTGGGTACTTTCCTGGCCCGCCTGCAGTCCAGACCTGTCTCCCATGGAAAATGTGTTGCACATTATGAAGCGTAAAATATGACAGCGGAGACCCCGGACTGTTGAAGGACTGAAGCTCTACATAAAACAAGAATGGGAAATAATTCCACTTTCAAAGCTCCAACAATTAGTTTCCTCAGTTCCCAAACGTTTATTGAGTGTTGTTAAAAGAAAAGGTGATGTAACACAGTGGTGAACATCATCAATCAATCAATCAATGTTTATTTATATAGCCCCAAATCACAAATGTCTCAAAGGACTGCACAAATCATTACGACTACAACATCCTCGGAAGAACCCACAAAAGGGCAAGGAAAACTCACACCCAGTGGGCAGGGAGAATTCACATTCAGTGGGACGCCAGCGACAATGCTGACTATGAGAAACCTTGGAGAGGACCTCAGATGTGGGCAACCCCCCCCCTCTAGGGGACCGAAAGCAATGGATGTCGAGCGGGTCCAACATGATACTGTGAAAGTTCAATCCATAGTGGCTCCAAGACAGCAGCGAGAGTCCCGTCCACAGGAAACCATCTGAAGCGGATCAGCAGCGTAGAGATGTCCCCAACCGATACAGGCGAGCGGTCCATCCTGGGTCCCGACGAGCGGTCCATCCTGGGTCTCGACTCTGGACAGTCAGTACTTCATCCATGGTCATCGGACCGGACCCCCTCCACAAGGGAGGGGGGGACATAGGAGAAAGAAAAGAAGCGGCAGATCAACTGGTCTAAAAAGGAGGTCTATTTAAAGGCTAGAGTATACAAATGAGTTTTAAGATGAGACTTAAATGCTTCTACTGAGGTAGCATCTCGAACTGTTACCGGGAGGGCATTCCAGAGTACTGGAGCCCGAACGGAAAACGCTCTATAGCCCGCAGACTTTTTTTGAGCTCTAGGAATCACTAATAAGCCGGAGTCTTTTGAACGCAGATTTCTTGCCGGGACATACGGTACAATACAATCGGCAAGATAGGCTGGAGCTAGACCGTGTAGTATTTTATACGTAAGTAATAAAACCTTAAAGTCACATCTTAAGTGCACAGGAAGCCAGTGCAGGTGAGCCAGTATAGGTATATATGTATGTATATATGTATATAAAGGTATATACAATATAGGTATATATGTATGTATATATGTATATAAAGGTATATACAGTATAGGCGTAATATGATCAAACTTTCTTGTTCTTGTCAAAAGTCTAGCAGCCGCATTTTGTACCAACTGTAATCTTTTAATGCTAGACATGGGGAGACCCGAAAATAATACGTTACAGTAATCGAGACGAGACGTAACAAACGCATGGATAATGATCTCGGCGTCTTTAGTGGACAAAATGGAGCGAATTTTAGCGATATTACGGAGATGAAAGAAGGCCGTTTTAGTAACGCTTTTAATGTGTGACTCAAAGGAGAGAGTTGGGTCGAAGATAATACCCAGATTTTTTACAGAGTCACCTTGTTTTATTATTTGGTTGTCAAATGTTAAAGTTGTATTATTAAATAGAGGTCGGTGTCTAGCAGGACCGATAATCAGCATTTCCGTTTTTTTGGCATTAAGTTGCAAAAAGTTAGCAGACATCCATTGTTTAATTTCATTAAGACACGCTTCCAACTGACTACAGTCCGGCATGTTGGTCAGCTTTAGGGGCATGTAAAGTTGGGTGTCATCAGCATAACAGTGAAAGCTAATACCGTATTTGCGTATGACGTCACCTAGCGGCAGCATGTAGATGCTGAAGAGTACAGGGCCAAGGACCGAACCCTGGGGAACTCCACACGTTACCTTAACATAGTCCGAGGTCACACTGTTATAGGAGACGCACTGCATCCTATCAGTAAGATAAGAGTTAAACCATGACAGGGCTGAGTCTGACATACCAATTCGTATTTTGATACGCTCTAATAAAATATTATGATCGACGGTATCGAAAGCAGCGCTAAGATCGAGGAGCAGCAACATAGATGACGCATCAGAGTCCATCGTTAGCAATAGATCATTAGTCAATTTTGCGAGGGCTGTCTCAGTCGAGTGATTTGCCCTGAAACCGGATTGAAAGGTTTCACATAGATTGTTAAACGCTAAGTGCTCATTTAGCTGCTCCGCAACAATTTTTTCGAGGATTTTCGAAATAAAGGGAAGGTGAGAAGGTGGTAGTTTACCATGAGGTCAGGATCGAGGTTAGGTCTTTTAAGGAGAGGATGAATAACCGCTTTTTTGAATGCAACGGGAACAGTGCCCGAGGAAAGTGATAAGTTTATAATATTTAGCACTGATGGACCTAATAATACAAAAAGCTCCTTGATAAGTTTCCCAGGAAGTGGGTCAAGTAAACATGTTGTTTGTTTTATTCCATTTACACGTTGTAACAATCCTTCTAATGTTATTTCATCAAAACGAGAGAAACTATTTTGGATATTTGCAGTATCCGCCGTATATACAATCGTATCTGTGTTACTATAACCCCGTTGTAGCTGGGACGCATTGTCTTTAATCTCCTTTCTAATAAGTTCAATTTTCTTATTAAAGAACTTCATAAAGTCATCTGCCGAATGGGTGGAGCTACTGGAAGGAGTCCCTTGTTGGGTTAGCGATGCTACAGTACTAAACAAAAATTTTGGATCGTTTTTATTAATGCGGATGAGATTTGAGTAATAATTAGTTTTAGCTAAGGTAAGCATGCGTTTATAAGTTATTAAACTATCACTCCATGCTTGATGGTGCACCTCAAGTTTAGTCGTGCGCCATTTGCGTTCCAGCTTTCTACATAATAATTTCTGAGCTCTAGTTTCTTCAGTAAACCATGGCGTACGCCTTTTTGGAGCCTTTTTTAACTTCAGCGGTGCTATACTATCAATGGTTTCGCGCAGGGCGTTGTTAAAGTTGTTAGTGAGGTTATCAATAGAGCCCACATACTTTGGGAACGGTGCCATTACCGAGGGCAGTAGGTCCGCAAGAGTCGTCGTTGTGGCAGCATTAATGTTGCGGCTGCTATAGCAGTTATTATTCTTATTAGCTTGCCGAACATGAGTCTGAACTTCGAATTTTATAAGGTAATGATCGGACATTACTTTAGTATACGGGAGTATCATAACTTTGGAGACGGTGATACCTCTGACAAGCACTAGGTCTATCGTATTGCCGCTGCGATGCGTCGGTTCATTTATTATTTGTGTAAGACCACAGCTATCAATTATAGTCTGGAGCGCCACGCACGGTGGGTCCAATGGGGTATTCATATGGATATTAAAGTCCCCCATTATAATTATATTATCGGCGTGCGTCACTAGATCAGCAACAAACTCTGAGAATTCACTAATAAAGTCCGAATAGGGCCCTGGGGGGCGGTAGATAACGGCCAGGCACAGAGGCAGAGGTGTGGCAGACTTCATAGAAAGCACCTCAAACGATTTATATTTATTATTTAAGTTAGGACTAAAGTTAAAGTTTTCGTTGTATATTAGTGCGACACCCCCTCCCCTTTTGAGGTGACGGGCAATATGCGCATTCGTATAGTTAGGAGGGGATGCCTCATTTATCGCAAAAAAGTCGTCTGGTTTAAGCCAGGTTTCGCTAAGACCGATGACGTTAAGGTTGTTGTCTCTAATGACCTCATTGACTAATAACGTTTTGGGAGACAAAGATCTGATGTTTAGAAAGCCCATATTATAGGTAGTGGGCTGTTTTAAGGAGTTGTTGATGAAATTATCCGTCGTAGCAATATTAATAATGTTACGTTTATTATGCGCAGTGTACTTAAAATAATTACGACCATATCTAGGAATTGATATGACGGGAATTTTCAGATTGTCTACTTGGCGCTGCGATAAACTGAACGCATCATAATTTGCCACCTCAGTAGAGCGCATGTCTAACTCTGACGTAGTCATAGACACAGTAGAAAAAACATTTTGTGAGTTGTGTATTATTCTACGAAAATTGCTATGTGTACAGGGATCATCCAGCCTGGCGCTGGCTAGTTCTAACTTAACTGACTCCATACCCAGGCTAGCAGGCTCTGTAATTGCCTGTGACCGGGCTTGCTTTAGTGCAGTTAGTCAAATGTGGCTCAATGCGAAGTCTATGTTCCGAGACAAGAGGATAGCGCCTTCCTGGTTAGGGTGAAGGCCGTCTCTCCTCAGCAAGCCAGGTTTTCCCCAGAAAGAGGGCCAATTATCAATAAACGTAAATCCCTGTTGTCTGCAGAAGCTATCCAGCCACCTGTTAAGAGAGACTAATCTGCTATATCTCTCATCATTGCCTCTCCCAGGCAGGGGGCCAGAGACAGTTACTCGATGCCTGGACATCTTTCTGGCGAGATTACAAGCCCTGGCTATGTTTCTCTTTGTAATCTCTGATTGTCTCATCCTAACGTCATTGGAGCCAACGTGTATTACTATATTCGCATAACTAGTGGTGCGGTTAGCCTGCCGTACGTGTTTACTAGACCTGTTGCGAGTTAGCTCCCTAAGATTAGCTTCAATGTCAGGTGCTCTGCCCCCGGGAATACACTTAATTGTGGCTGGTTTGCTAAGCTTTATGTTTCGGGTGATGGAGTCCCCTATGACTAAAGTGTGGTGCCCGGTAGACTGGGGTGTAGGACTAGCTAAAGGGCTAAATCTATTATGCGTCTCAACCGGTACACCGTAGCTTGTAGGCCGATTAGGGCTGCTACAAGCTGGGCTAGTTAGCTCGCTACAGCTAACGCTAGCAGATGTGTCCGCAACATCTAAAGTTACGAAATTACACTGCTCTAACTGGCGGACACGGCTCTCTAGCAAAGCCAACCTATCCATGAGTAAAGTGCACGAAGCGCAGGAAGCCATACTCACAGAAACTTTCCGTCGCCGAGTGGGGTGCCAGCTGTCTTCGGGAAGTGGTGGTCACGGTGGCGGGGGAGAAGCTTCCTTCAGACCGGCGCTGCCTTTCTCCGCTAGCCTCGTTAGCTTAGCAGCTAGCTAGCTGAGGGCGGAGTGGTGAGACAGATCGGGTGATTTGCAAGTTAAATGGAACTATTAAATATGTTCGATAAGTTGTAAATAAAGCTGCAAAACAGTTAAAATCACACAGATAGAACGATACTTAGCTTTTTTGCAACAAGAGCAGTCGGCGAGCAGTCATTCACGTTGACCCGGAACCGGAAGTCCAATTGTCCAACATGCCCTTTCCCAACTACTTTGGCACGTGTTGCAGCCATGAAATTCTAAGTTAATTATTATTTGCAAAAAAAAAACAAAGTTTGTGAGTTTGAACATCAAATATGTTGTCTTTGTAGCATATTCAACTGAATATGGGTTGAAAAGGATTTGCAAATTATTGTATTCTGTTTATATTTACATCTAACACAATTTCCCAACTCATATGGAAACGGGGTTTGTAATATGGGGACGGCAGTGTGAAATTGGGAGAGTGTGTGTGTGTGTGTGTGTGTGTGTGTGTGTGTGTGTGTGTGTGTGTGTGTGTGTGTGTGTGTGTGTGCGTGTGTGCGTGTGTGTGTGTGTGTGTGTGTGCGGCGGCGGCGATGACCAAGAAGAATGCAGAGTTGGAATATAATTACAACACTTTATGTACATATTTATATAATATTTACATATTTATATGATATGTAACTACAAGCTCCATTCACAGACAGAGTCCCATTGCTTTGATGAGATCGCCTTCAGAATACAGAATGCCATCCTTCCATCCATTTTCTACCGCTTATTCCCTTTCGGGGTCGCGGGGGGCGCTGGCGCCTACCTCAGCTACAATCGGGCGGAAGGTGGGGTACACCCTGGACAAGTCGCCACCTCATCGCAGGGCCAACACAGATAGACAGACAACATTCACACACTAGGGCCAATTTAGTGTTGCCAATCAACCTATCCCCAGGTGCATGTCTTTGGAGGTGGGAGGAAGCCGGAGTACCCGGAGGGAACCCACGCATTCACGGGGAGAACATGCAAACTCCACACAGAAAGATCCCGAGCCTGGATTTGAACCCAAGACTTCAGGACCTTCGTATTGTGAGGCAGACGCACTAACCCCTCTGCCACCGTGAAGCCCAGAATACAGAATGGTAAAATGTTATTAATTTTTTCGAAACGATCGCTGCATAACACACTCTACTTTGTGTGTGGTCCAATCCAACCGTGTTCGTTTGACATCTCTGTTCCATAGTAAAGCTTGACAATGAAAAACCGGCCGTGTTTGTGTTGCGAAAGCCGGCCGCACTACACCGCTTCCCACCGACAGCTTTCTTCTTTGATGTCTCCAATCGTTCATTGAACAAATTGCAAAATATTAACCAACACAGATGTCCAGAATACTGTGGAATTTTGCGATGGAAACAGACGACTTAATAGCTGGGCACAAAATGTCCTCTACAATCCGTGACGTCACGCACAGGCGTCATCATACCGAGACGTTTTCAGCAGGATTTTTCGGCGCGAAATTTGAAATTGCACTTTAGTAAGTTGGCATGTGTCGCAATGTTAATATTTCATCATTGATATATAAACTATCAGACTGCGTGGTCGCTAGTAGTGGCTTTCAGTAGGCCTTTAATTCCCCGTATCAGTAATTGTCCTGCACTCCTAATAAACACGTTAGCTATCATTTGAACGCTTCCCGTCACACTGAGACAAGACGCGAGGTTTGTTTTCACACACTCGACCTCCCCTGGGTGTGGCACTCAATGGAAGTGATGTCATGACAATGGTGGCATCAACAGTGAGATCCCACCCCCAGGGTAGGTCTCTCCTGAGGAGCAACTATCTTCAGCCAGAGAGTGACACGCTGGCTGCGATAATAACCCGCTGGAAATTTCCATCTTAAGTCTAGATGAGGGGAATTGCAGTTTTTTTTAATCATTACGAGAGGCAAGTGTGGAGCCGAGCTATATCGAAATAAATGGATTGCTTGCCCAAATCAACTATAGCAGGGGTCACCAACCTTTTTGAAACCAAAAGCTACTTCTTAGGTACAGATTGATGCGAAGGGCTACCAGTTTGATACACACTTAAATAAATTGCCAGAAATAGCCAATTTGCTCAATTTACCTTTAATGACTGAATCTATATTTATAAAAAAAAATTGAATTTCTGTCTGTCATTCCGTCGTAGATTTTTTTTCTTTTACGGAAGGTTTTTTGTAGAGAATAAATGATGAAAAAAAACACTTAATTGAACGGTTTAAAAGAGGAGAAAACACGAAAAAAATGAAAATTAAATTTTGAAACTAGTGTGTGAATGTGATTGTGAATGTTGTCTGCCATCATCTGTGTTGGCCCTGCGATGAGGTGGCGACTTGTCCAGGGTGTACCCCGCCTTCCGCCCGATTATACCCCGCGACCCTGAAAGGGAATAAGCGGTAGAAAATGGATGGATGGAACATAGTTAAAATTCAACCGAAAAAAATGAGGAGAAAAACTAGCTAATTCGCAAAAAAATATGAAAAAAATAAAAAAATAATTTATGGAACATCATTAGTAATTTTCCCCGATTAAGATTAATTTTAGAATTTTGATGACATGTTTTAAATGTGTTAAAATCCAATCCGCACTTTCTTAGAATATATAACAAATTGGACCAAGTTATATTTCTAACAAAGACAAATCATTGTTTCTTCTAGATTTTCCAGAACAAAAATTTGAAAAGAAATTCAAAAGACTTTGAAATAAGATTTAAATTTGATTCTACAGATTTTCTAGATTTTCCAGAATATTTTTTTGAATTTTAATCATAATAAGTTTGAAGAAATATTTCACAAATATTATTCGTAAAAAAAAACAGAAGCTAAAATGAAGAATTAAATTAAAATGTATTTATTATTATTTACAATGAAAAAAATAAAATTACTTGAACATTGATTTAAATTGTCAGGAAAGAAGAGGAAGGAAATTAAAAGGTAAAAAGGTATATGTGTTTAAAAATCCTAAAATTATTTTTAAGGTTGTATTTTTTTCTCTAAAATTGTCTTTCTGAAAGTTATAAGAAGCAAAGTAAAAAAATATTTAAACAAGTGAAGACCAAGTCTTTAAAATATTTTCTTGGATTTTCAATTTCTATTTGAGTTTTGTCTCTCTTAGAATTAAAAATGTCCAGCAAAGCGAGACCAGCTTGCTAGTAAATAAATACAATTTAAAAATTAGAGGCAGCTCACTGGTAAGTGCTGCTATTTGAGCTATTTTTAGAACAGGCCAGCGGGCGACTCATCTGGTCCTTACGGGCGACCTGGTGCCAACGGGCACCACGTTGGTGACCCCTGGGATAGATCTTTCTCTGGGTCTTTGTGCTAAATTGAGAAGTGCTGAGGGGGATGAGTCCTCCGCCTTATTTTAGGACTGAGCGACATTATTTCCTCGATTTTGTGAGAAGGAGGAAGCGGTATGTTTTTGGAAGAACGAAATGCGTATCCGTTGCTGCTATGAAAGGAATTCTTAACGCTTGAAGACAGCGCTGACTCCGCACATTATCTTTCCATTACTATCTGCCCATCAAGATTATCAGCCAACCTTCTGCGAGCGCTGAGGGCTTTTCCTGTTTGTGTTTGGCTGTGTCTCGCCCCCCTGTCCAGGGGTGTGTCCGCTCCCAGTAACCCTACACCATTTACACGTTGAGGTTACTGTAACTGGCTAAACAGCCTGGACCAGAGTCGCGAGGACTCCCAAGTCTTACTCCCAGGTCACATGCCACGTGTTGGCTGTCTGGATCAAGTTGGCACATTCCGTCATGCTTCCATGGTGTGCGGGACATCAAGGATGAGGGACGAGGTAGCAAACAGGTGCTAGGAGTTGTTCTTCACGTACGGCAGGAGGGAGTGTCAAAAAAATCCCCTGAGAGGAAGAAAAAAAACAGACTGCGAGTGGAAGAGATCCACCCAAACGTTTTAAGTCAGCCAATCCAGCTGCCTTCTTGGAATTGGACTCCTCCCTGGCTCACCACCTGAGAGTAGAGAAACACAACCTTGCCCCAGAGACTCCGAGGCTTCAGAGAGACAACAAATACCAGGTCTGGCGAGTGTGCTGAGCTTTGACCAAAAAGACCACCTTTGAAACGGAGCTAAAAACACAAAGTTTCGGACGGAAACCTTCGGGAGGAACGCGCCGAAATCTTAGCAGTGCGACATGTCTTTGACGACAAAGCTGTGATCTCACCGATCTGATTGAAGAGAGAGGATCTGCAAGACTGGACCTTAAGGACGTGTTAGGTTTTTATGTGACATCATTCCAGAACCAGTTTTTCATAAATACATAATGTGGGAATCTCTCAGCTTTTAACTGAAGACTACCGGAAAAGGGACTGGCGGAACAATGATGTCTTTGCAGGACTTCGGAAGCATCGCCAGCCTGGGGGCTGAAAGCTGTACGTCGGACTATGGCGACAGCCTCTCGCTAAGCCAAAGCCAGGACCAGGATCTGGACGATTGGCACCCGGGCCAGGATGGGATGGTCATGGAGCACCTTGCCTCTGTGCCTTTGAACATGTACGATCGCAGTGACTTCATCGGGAGATTTTCAAAGTTGCAGTCCAGGTCCAGGAAGAGGACGAGGATCCTCAAAGGTAGGTGATGTAAGCTTCAAGGAAGGGAACACGCAGAACGTCCTTGATGACTGAACTGTTGCTAGAAAAGGTCTGATTTGAATGTGACTGCCATGAGCGGGAACAGGATATAGCTTTACTCCGTCTTCTACGAGCTAGTTTGAAACCACTCTTTTCTCTCCCAGTCTGTAACTTTAGGTTTTGGGGTCTCTTGTTGGTAGAGAAAACTGGACAAAACAGCTCCATTGATCACTATCCTAAAACAGCAGATTTTTCCACTCTTTCTCTGACGCACGCTCATTACTTCCACCCCGGCTGACTTGAACTTCCTTGTACGAACACTTCAAGTAGTCGTAGACCTACAGTCCTGGTCAAAAGTTTACATACACTTGTAGAGAACATGGCTGTCTTGAGTTTCCAATCGTTTCTACAACTCTTATTTTTTTGTGATGTAGTGATTGGAGCACATACTTGTTGCTCACAAAAAACATTCATGAAGTTTGCTTCTTTTATGAATTTATTATGGCTCTACTGAAAATGTAAGCAAATGTTCTGGGTCAGCAGTACCGTACTGTTGCCGCCGGGTAGATAGTATGCGCCTGTCTGGATTTAAAAACTCGTTTCGCAAAATAAACGGTGCATGTTTAGCATTGCCGCCGGCTCAGGATTAACGCCGGGTCCAACTCATTTCGCAAAATATTATTTTTATTAGGGATGCACCGATTAATCGGTAACCGAATATATTCGGCCGAATATGGCAAAAAAAAAGCCACATTCGGCCTTCGGTGGAATGAGTTATAAACAAGGCCGAATAGTGGCGTGTGACGCAATTTTTTGACGCGGTGACGCAATCAACCAACGTGCAGTGTTAAATTTAAATTGTTTTGTACATAGTTAGTTTCCTTCTTTTTATTCTGAAGCTGAAGTACTGTTATTGACAAATCTGTTCTGGCCTGGGATATGTTGTGTACCTGTATAAGTGTATGAGGTTACAAGCACACACTTATTGAGATTTAGTGGGGCCTCTGTTTACATTATTAGCCTGTTGTGTAGGCTACCTGTATAAGTGTATGAGGTTACAAGCACACACTTATTGAGATTTACTTAAACCTTCTGTTTATATTATTAGCCTGTTGTGTAGGCTACCTGTATAAGTGTATGAGGTTACAAGCACACACTTAATTGAGATTTACTTGAGCCTTCTGTTTACATTATTAGCATATCTACTGTGGCTAAGCAGACTTTTGCCAAAAGGACAATAATTAATTTGTTGTGGGTTTATCCACTTTAATGCACTTTATTTATTTTTTTTGGAATGCATGTTTTGTTTGAAGGCCTAATAGAAATGAAAAACTGTGCTTTTTTTTTGAAAAGCAAAAGCTACTGGAATATTAAAAAATGTCAATATTCAATAAAAAATTACTTTATTTGAAAAACATGTCTAAAAATGTATTCTAGGCTATTTATGCAATATAAAAAAGTTGTGAAAAACTGCATTTATTATTCGGTATTTGGTATTCGGCCTTCGGCCAAGCGCTCCAATTTTATTCGGTTTCGGCTTCGGCCACAAATTTTCATTTCGGTGCATCCCTAATTTTTATTAGCGCATGTCTAGAATTTCCACCGGGTCAAACTCGTCACGTCACGAGTGACACTTTACCTGTCATCATTTCCAAAATGGAGGAGGCTGATTTCAATAATTTGAAATTACATAAAAGGAAGAAGATTAAAGGGGAACATTATCACCAGACCCATGCAAGCGTCAATATATACCTTGATGTTGCAGAAAAAAGACCATCTATTTTTTTAACCGATTTCCGGACTCAAAATGGGTGAATTTTGGCAAAATAAACACCTTTCTGTTTATCGGTCTTTTAGCGATTACGTCAGAACGTGACGTCACCGAGGTAACACACCCGCCATTTTCATTTTCACATTACAAACACCGGGTCTCAGCTCTGTTACTTTCCGTTTTTTCGACTATTTTTTGGAACCTTGGGGACATCATGCCTCGTGGGTGTGTTGTCGGAGGGTGTAACAACACTAACAGGGAGGGATTCAAGTTGCACCACTGGCAAGAAATCTGCCGCCAGACCCCCATTGAATGTACCAGAGTGTCTTCACATTTGACCGGCGATGCTAAGACAGACATGGCACAGAGATGTATGGATAACCTGCGGATGCATTTGCAACCATTAAGTCAAACAAATCACGAAGGTGAGTTTTGTTGATGTTGTTGACTTATGTGCTAATCAGACATATTTGGTCATGGCATGACTACATGCTAACATGCTACGCTAATCGATGCTAACATGCTATTTACGCTAGCTGTATGTACATTTGAAACTAGATACCCACATTTAATGCGAAACAAACACTTACCAATCGACGGATTTAAGTTGCTCCAGTGTCACAGGATACGAAAGTCCTGATCGTTTTGTCCGCACATTTTACCGGCGATGCTAATGAGGCAGCCGTGCTATGGGCCACTTCATTAGGTACACCCACGCTATGGCCGAATAGCGTCAATAGCTATTCGCTCAATAGCTTCAATTTCTTCATCAATTTCGTTTTCGCTATCTGCCTCCGTACTCCGACCATCTGTTTAAAAACATGCGTAATCTGTCGAATCGCTTAAGTCGCTGAAATCCGAGTTTGAATCCGAGCTAATGTCGCTATATCTTGCTGTGGTAACCGCCATGTTGTTTGTATTGGCAGCACTGTATGACATCACAGGGAAATGGATAGTGGTTTCGAAGATAGCGAAAATAAGGCACTTTAAATCTTTATTTAGGGATATTCCGGGACCGGTAAAATTTTGAAAAAAAATTCAAAAAATACAACAAGCCACTGGGAACTGATTTTTATTGTTTTTAACCCTTTTGAAATTGTGATAATGTTCCCCTTTAAGAGCTACTCAGTAGGATTTAAGGTCCAAGCTATTGAATATGCTAAAAAGAACAGTAAGCAGCTATGTTTTATTAATATACCGTAGCTGCGTGTGTCAAATATGAGTCATTAAATGACTCCCGCCTCCAGGTGGTAGAGGGCGCTATTGATCCTTCTTGCGACAACTCGGCTGCAGAGAAAGTCACAACAAGCAGCAAGAGTTTATTTTTTCCTCTCGCTTGCACTTTTAACATGGAGGATTACATATCTAAAATCAAACAGTTTTCTAAACTGGACTTTCAATCGAAGCAGGGGGTAATAAAGGAAGATCTCCATCGAGACAGAGAGACTTTTAAAACTGAAGAAAGATAAGGAAGACTTTTATAAAGAAATTATCGATGCTTTTGATTAGAAGGAGCTGCGCGTAAACTTCATTTATAAGTAAAGGTAAGATTAAATGTGCTTTTCATGATGGTATCCTTACATCACACTCAAATTTATAAGCGCAAGCCTAAATTTACCACATGCCTTTGGTAAGTGAGAAGAGGTTTTAAATTAATTAGAGTCCCGGCGGCAATTCAAGGAAATACGGTATACATATAGCAATGTTAATATTTGCTTACAGATAGATGGATAGATAAATAGATAAATAGATAGATAGATAGTACTTTATTGATTCTTTCAGGAGAGTTCCTTCAGGAAAATTAAAATGTCCCTTGGCAAGTTTCACTGCAGTACGGCACTTTTGGTAGCCATCCACAAGCTCCTGCTTGAATTTTTAACCACTCTTGACAAAATTAGTGCAGTTCAGCTAAATGTGTTGGTTTTCTAACATGGACTTGTTTCTTCAGCATTGTCCGCACGTTTAAGTCAGGACTTATTGTAAGTCCATTCTAAAACCTTTATTCTTGCCTGATTTAGCCATTCCTTTACCATTTTTGACATGTGTTTGGGGTCGTTGTCCTGTTGGAACACCCACCTGCGCCCAAGACCCAACCTCCGGGCTGATGATTCCAGGTGGTCCTGAAGAATTTGGATTTCTCCGTAAAGCACCAGTTCTATTGGCAGCTAAACAGGCCCAGAGCATAATACTACCACCACCATGCTTGACGGACAGTAGGCATTAAAGGCCTCACCTTTGGGGGCGGTATGGCGTAGTGAGTAAAACGGCCGTACCAAAAACATGAGGGTTGCAGGTTTATTTTTTATTTTTTGGTGCAAATAATCATTAACTTTAGAATTTCATGGCTGCAACACGTGACAAAGTAGTTGGGAAAGGTGGCAATAAATACTGATACAGTTGAGGAATGCTCATCAAACACTTATTTGGAACATCCCACAGGTGTGCAGGCTAATTGGGAACAGGTGGGTGCCATGATTGGGTATAAAAACAGCTTCACAAGAAAGGATGGGGCGAGGTACACCCCTTTGTCCACAACTGCGTGAGCAAATAGTCAAACAGTTTAAGAACAACCTTTCTCAAAGTGCAATTGCAAGAAATTTAGGGATTTCAACATCTACGCTCCATAATATCATCAAAAGGTTCAGAGAATCTGGAGAAATCACTCCACGTAAGCGGCATGGCCGGAAACCAACATTTCCGATCCCTCAGACGGCACTGTATCAAAAACCGACATCAATGTCTAAAGGATATCACCACATAGGCTCAGGAACACTTCAGAAAACCACTGTCACTAAATACAGTTGGTCGCTACATCTGTAATTGCAAGTTAAAGCTCTACTAGGCAAAGCGAAAGGCATTTATCAACAACATCCAGAAACGCCGCCGGCTTCTTTGGGCCCGAGATCATCTAAGATGGACTGATGCAAAGTGGAAAAGTGTTCTTTGGTCTGACGAGTCCACAATTCAAATTGTTTCTGGAAATATTCGACATCGTGTCATCTGGACCAAAGAGGAAAGGAATCATCCCAACTGTTATCGACGCAAAGTTGAAAAGCCAGCATGTGTGATGGTATGGGGGTGCATTAGTGCCCAAGGCATGGGTAACTTACACATCTGTGAAGGCACCATTAATGCTGAAAGGTACATACAGGTTTTGGAACAACATATGCTGCCTTCTAAGCCGCCCCTGCTTATTTCAGCAAGACAATGCCAAGCCATGTGTTACAACAGCGTAGCTTCGTAAAAAAAAGAGTGCGGGTACTTTCCTGGCCCGCCTGCAGTCCAGACCTGTCTCCCATGGAAAATGTGTGGCGCATTATGAAGCGTAAAATAGGACAGCGGAGACCTCGGACTGTTGAACGACTGAAGCTCTACATAAAACAAGAATGGGAAAGAATTCCACTTTCAAAGCTTCAACAATTAGTTTCCTCAGAGTGTTGTTAAAAGAAAAGGTGATGTAACACAATGGAGAACATGCCCTTTCCCAACTACTTTGGCACGTGTTGCAGCCATGAAGTTCTATGTTAATTATTATTTGCAAAAATCAGTTTCAACATCAAGTATCTTGTCTTTGTAGCATATTCCACTGAATATGGGTTGAAAAGGATTTGCAAATCATTGTATTTTTTTCATATTTACATCTAACATAAGTTCCCAACTCATATGGAAACGGGGTTTATATAAGACACGACAAAGCCGGATCATCTCCATCTCGCTGTGCGGTCTTAAAGGGGAAGCAACAGGTTTCCATGGAAGTCTGTTATATTCGGCACACCTGCGGTTTCATTCCAGCCATCACGACACATCACAGCAGTCCTGGTCAGGCAGACTTGGTCCACCCGGTTAAAGATTACAACCATGTTTGGCTGTTGATTGCTCGATTGTCCAAACAGGACATTTTCACATGCCGGCTGAATCTGGCGTGCATCCTCTCCAAAGACCAAGTGCGTTGGTAACAGACCCGTGACAGAATGTTTGGGCATTTGGAGGTCACTCCTGAGTCCGAGTTTCAGGTAATACACAGCAGGGGGAGGAAACAGGCAAGTCCTTAAAGGGGAACTACACTTTGTTTTGACATTTTTTTTCACCATCCTTACAAGAAGACATTTTATTTTGTTGCAGTCTAACTTGCTGGTTCTAGGGTCAGGGGTGTCAAAGTCAAGGCCAGATCCGGCCCGTGAATGAATGATTTATGGCCTGTGAGGTGATATTTGATTAAAAGCTAAAGTCTGTCAGGTTCAAACACTGATGACATCTATTAAGCAGACAAGAAGCAAGGAATCACGCAGAGACAGAGTTAAATTTTGTATTGAGGAGAGACGTTTTTTTAGGCTGTAATTGGATTAAACTTGTATAGCGCTTTTCTACCTTCTTTTTAAGAAACTCAAAGCGCTTTGACACCACATTTACCCATTCACACACACATTCACACACTGATGGCGGGAGCTGCCATGCAAGGCGCTAACCAGGGCCCATCAGGAGCAAGGGTGGTGTCTCTTGCACAAGGACACAATGGGCGTGACAAGGATGGTAGAAGGTGGGGATTGAACCAGGGACCCTCAGGTTGCTGGCAAAGCCACTCTCCCTGTACTTTAGTTACAGATCCAAACTACGCCCTAAAATCCAACCCGCGTGCTTCCTCTATTTATTTGCAAGGTCCTTGTTGCATCGCTGAAGGAAGTGGGGTCATTTTAGCAACCCCAGTTAGACACAAAATATGACTATTCAAGAAATGCAAATGTGCTGACACTCATGATATCGCTTTGTCTCTACTCGGTCCGCGTCACGGTACTCGATGTTCGGCCTTGGAATTCAGCAAGCCGAGTCTGGACACAACATTGATACGAGACGACTTGCTTTGCACAGATGGGAAAAAGTACAACTTCAGCACAATTGATAATAACTATAGCAACGGCCCTTAAGCATAAGAGTTGTGTGATAAACGCTGTAAGTCTTTGCTGTCGTCAAGCATTCTGTATTTATTTACTTTGCAACCAGTTCAATTTTAGTTTCGTTTTGCACAGCCTTCCCTAAGCTTCAAGGACATTGTTGTTTGTCATGTCATGTTCGGATGTACTTTGTGGACGCCGTCTGCTGCTCCACACGTTGTAAGCCTTTGCTCTCGTCCAGCATTCTGTATTTGTTTACTTTGCAACCAGTTCAATTTTAGTTTCGTTTTGCACAGCCTTCCCTAAGCTTCAAGGACATTGTTGATTGTCATGTCATGTTGGATGTACTTTGTGGACGCCGTCTGCTGCTCCACACGTTGTAAGCCTTTGCTCTCGTCCAGCATTCTGTATTTGTTTACTTTGCAACCAGTTCAATTTTGGTTTCGTTTTGCACAGCCTTCCCTAAGCTTCAAGGACATTGTTGATTGTCATGTCATGTTCGGATGTACTTTGTGGACGCCGTCTGCTGCTCCACATGTTGTAGCCTTTGCTCTCGTCCAGCATTCTGTATTTGTTTACTTTGCAACCAGTTCAATTTTAGTTTCGTTTTGCACAGCCTTCCCTAAGCTTTAAGGACATTGTTGTTTGTCATGTCATGTTCGGATGTACTTTGTGGACGCCGTCTGCTGCTCCACACGTTGTAAGCCTTTGCTCTCGTCCAGCATTCTGTATTTGTTTACTTTGCAACCAGTTCAATTTTAGTTTCGTTTTGCACAGCCTTCCCTAAGCTTCAAGGACATTGTTGATTGTCATGTCATGTTCGGATGTACTTTGTGGACGCCGTCTGCTGCTCCACACGTTGTAAGCCTTTGCTCTCGTCCAGCATTCTGTATTTGTTTACTTTGCACCAGTTCAATTTTAGTTTCGTTTTGCACAGCCTTCCCTAAGCTTCAAGGACATTGTTGATTGTCATGTCATGTTCGTATGTACTTTGTGGACGCCGTTTGCTGCTCCACAGTAAGTCTTTGCTGTTGTCCAGCATTCTGTATTTGTTTACTTTGCAACCAGTTCAATTTTAGTTTCATTTTGCACAGCCTTCCCTAAGTTTCAAGGACATTGTTGATTGTCATGTCATTTTCTGATGCACATTGTGGACGCCGTTTGCTGCTCCACAGTAAGTCTTTGCTGTCGTCCAGCATTCTGTATTTGTTTACTTTGCAACCAGTTCAGTTTTAGTTCCGTTTTGCACAGCCTTCGCTAAGCTTCAAGGACATTGTTGATTGTCATGTCATGTTCGGATGTACTTTGTGGACGCCGTCTGCTCCTCCACACGCTGTAAGTCTTTGCTCTCGTGCAGCATTCTGTATTTGTTTACTTTGCAACCAGTTCCGTTTTAGTTTCGTTTTGCACAGCCTTCCCTAAGCTTCAAGGACATTGTTGATTGTCATGTCATGTTCGGATGTACTTTGTGGACGCCGTCTGCTGCTCCACAGTAAGTCTTTGCTGTCGTCCAGCATTCTGTATTTGTTTACTTTGCAACCAGTTCAATTTTAGTTTCCTTTTGCACAGCCTTCCCTAAGCTTCAATGCCTTTTCTTAGCGGCACACTTTATTTTTAGTTTAAGCATTTTAGATCACTTTTTACTTACATATTGTGATCCCGACAAACTATGTTCCTGACATCTACAAGGCAATTAGCTACTTGCTGCCTCCTACTGATATGGAAGAGTACAACATGGTTAGTCTGCCAAGCTCTCGACAGCACCGACACTCAACAACGGCACATTGGCAAAAAATTATTATTACTAGTCTGTAAAAAATATTTTTGTCCCAAATGGGTGAAAGTACATAATCTGCCACACCACACCAGACTGTAGCTCGACAGTAGTTGTGTGCATCATGATCAATATTATAGTTCAGCGGTCACCAACGTGACAACAGATGAGTCGCCCGCTGGCCTGTTCTAAAAATAGCTCAAATATCAGCACTTACCAGTGAGCTGCCTCTATTTCAGAAAGACAATTTTAGAAAAAAAAATACAACATTAAAAATTATTTTAGGATTTTTAAACACATACATCTTTTTACTTTTTAAATGCCCTCCTCTTCTTTCCTGACAATTTAAATCAATGTTCAAGTAAATTAATTTTTATTATTGTAAAGAATAATAAATACAATTTAATTTGATTCTTCATTTTAGCTTCTGTTTTTTCGACTGAGAATATTTGTGAAATATTTCTTCAAATTCATGATTTAAATTAAAAAAAAAATAATCTGGCAAATCTAGAAAATCTGTAGAATCAAATTTAAATCTTATTTCAAAGTCTTTTGAATTTCTTTTTAAATTTTTGTTCTGGAAAATCTAGAAGAAATAATGATTTGTCTTTGTTAGAAATATAGCTTGGTCCAATTTGTTATATATTCTAACAAAGTGCAGATTGGATTTTAACACATTTAAAACATGTCATCAAAATTCTAAAATTAATCTTAATCAGGAAAAAATACTAATGATGTAACATAAATTATTTTTTTATTTTTTCAAAAAGATTCGAATTAGCTAGTTTTTCTCTTTTCGGTAGAATTTTAAATTTTAAAGAGTCGAAATTGAAGATAAACTATGTTTCAAAATAACATTTTCATATTTTTTGTTTTTTCCCTCTTTAAAACCGTTCAATTAAGTGTTTTTTTTCATTATTTATTCTCTACAAGAAACCTTCCGTTAAAGGGGAACATTATCACAATTTCTAAATGGTTAAAAACAATAAAAATCAGTTCCCAGTGGCTTGTTGTATTTTTTGAAGTTTTTTTCCAAATTTTACCGGTCTCGGAATATCCCTAAATAAAGCTTTAAATTGCCTTATTTTCGGCTCTCTGCGAAGACACTGGCCATTTCCCTGTGACGTCACACAGTGCTGCCAATGTAAACAAACAATGGGAATACCACAGCAAGATATAGCGACATTAGCTCGGATTCAAACTCGGATTTCAGCGACTTAAGCGATTCAACAGATTACGCACGCATTTAAACAGATGGTTGGAGTATGAAAATATTGAAGAAGAAACTGAAGCTATTGACGCTATTCATAGCCATAGCATGGCCAAATAGCTGCGTTAGCATCGTCGGTAAAATGTGCGGACCAAACGATCAGGACTTTCGCATCTTTTGACACCGGAGCAACTTAAATCCGTCGATTGGTAAGTGTTTGTTTCGCATTAAAAGTGGGTGGAAGGAAACGTAATATAGTTGCAAATGCGTCTGCAGGTTATCCATACATCTCTGTGCCATGTCTGCTTTAGCACCGCCGGTAAATAGCATGTTAGCATCGATTAGCTGGCAGTCAACATCAACAAAACTCACCTTTGTGATTTCGTTGACTATCGTTGCAAATGCATCTGCAGGTTATCCATACATCTCTGTGCCATGTCTGCCTTAGCATCGCCGGTCAAATGTGGAGACACTCTGGCACATTCAATGGGGGTCTGGCGGCAGACACTTTGGCATCTTCGGGGGCCGGTGGTGCAACTTGAATCCCTCCCTATTAGTGTTGTTACACCCTCCGAAAACACACCGACGAGGCATGATGTCTCCAAGGTTCCAAAAAATAGTCAAAAAAACGGAAAATAACAGAGCTGAGACCCGGTGTTTGTAATGTGTTGAAAATGAAAATGGCGGGTGTGTTACCTCGGCGACGTCACATTCTGACGTCATCGCTTCCAGCCCGATAAACAGAAAGGCGTTTAATTCGCCAAAATTCACCCATTTAGAGTTCGGAAATCGGTTAAAAATATAGATGGTCTTTTTTCTGCACCATCAAGGTATATATTGACGCTTACATAGGTCTGCTGATAATGTTCCCCTTTAAAGAAAAAAAATGTACGACGGAATGACGGACAGAAATACAATTTATTTAAGTGTGTATCAAACTGGTAGCCCTTCGCATTAATCAGTACCCAAGAATAACTCTTGGTTTCAAAAAGGTTGGTGAACCCTGTTATAGTTGATTTGGGCAAGCAATCCATTTATTTCGCTATAGCTCGGCTCCACACTTGCCTCTCCTAATGATTAAAAAAAAGTGCAATTCCCCTTTAAAGTCAGTGACTTAGTTGTATGTCTGGTGTCTCCTAAGTGATGTTGTGGTGTGCGTGCAGCCGTCACACGCACACACTGAGGACACCGGGACTATGTGAGGTTATCAGTTCACGCCACGCCGTCTGCTCGACAAGAATGTAGCTGTGTCTCAAGTCACATGTCAGGGTGCTTCTTTCCTCCTAAGGGCTTGAAGGGCTGCAACCCGTTACTGGAAGTGCACACGTACCGGAAAGGACGATCGTTATTAGCGATGGGAGGTATGGCCTAAGACAGGCATGGGCAATTATTTTGACTAATTTAGAGGAAAAAAATGCGTCTAATATGTCTATTTTTAGGAACACTAACCTCACAATAATGTCTGATTGAATGCTAAAAACGTTACGCCAGACCGCCTTAAAAAAACAGGAATTTAATTTTTTTTTACTGAGTGAGACACCCAGAATGTACGTGAAAATACAGAATGTGGGATTTACAATATTAACTATGAAAGATAAAACACTGAATATTGACAACATATGAACGTCACACCCCATTTCTATCCACAAATTTACAATCAGCACAGGAAATATGAACGTGAAGGGTAAAAAAAAAAAAATCCCCCTAAAATCTGGGATATATCAGTGGTTCTCAACCTTTTTCCAGTGATGTACCCCCTGTGAACATTTTTTGAATTCAAGTACCCCTTAATCAGAGCAAAGCATTTTTGGTTGAAAAAAAGAAATAAAGAAGTAAAATACAGCAGTTTCTGATTTATTAAATTGTATAACAGTGCAAAAATATTGCTCATTTGTAGTGGTCTTTCTTGAACTATTTGGAAAAAAAGATATAAAAAAATAACTAAAAACTTGTTGAAAAATAAACAAGTGATTCAGTTACAGTATAAATAAAGATTTCTACACATAGAAGTAATCATCAACTTAAAGTGCCCTCTTTGGGGATTGTGATAGAGATCCATCTGGATTCAAGAACTTAATAAACATTTCTTCACAAAAAAATTAATCTTGAACATCAATATTTATGGAACATGTCCACAAAAAATCTAGCTGTCAACACTGAATATTGCATTGTTGCATTTCTTTGCACAGTTTATGAACTTACATTCATATTTTGTTGAAGTGTTATTCAATAAATATATTTATAAAGAATTTTTGCTATTTTTAGAATATTTTACATACCACTTGGCATACCTTCAAGTACCCCCAGGGGTACGCGTACCCCCATTTGAGAACCACTGGGATATATCACTAAGCTTTAGAACTTTCTTGTAAAAATGTCAGTCTGGTCGCTCTGGAAACAGTCTGTGGAAACACTCCCCACCCACACTACTTGATGCCTCGTCTAACCGACTGTGACTTAGATGACCATACTAACTAATTAGATGACCATACTAACTAATTAGATGACCATAGTAACTAATTAGATTACCACAGTAGCTACAAACACCGTTTCCATATGAGTTGGGAAATTGTGTTAGATGTAAATATAAACAGAATACAATGATTTGCAAATCCTTTTCAACCCATATTCAGTTGAATATGCTACAAAGACAACATATTTGATGTTCAAACTCATAAACTTTATTTTATTTTTTTCAAATAATAATTAACTTAGAACTTCATGGCTGCAACATGTGCCAAAGTAGTTGGGAAAGGGCATGTTCACCACTGTGTTACATCACCTTTTCTTTTAACAACACTCAATAAACGTTTGGGAACTGAGGAAACTAATTATTGAAGCTTTGAAAGTGGAATTCTTTCCCATTCTTGTTTTATGTAGAGCTTCAGTCCTTCAACAGTCCGGGGTCTCCGCTGTCCTATTTTACGCTTCATACATTTACGATGGGAGACAGGTTTGGACTGCAGGCGGGCCAGGAAAGTACCCGCACTCTTTTTTTTTACGAAGCCACGCTGTTGTAACACGTGGCTTGGCATTGTCTTGCTGAAATAAGCAGGGGCGTCCATGAAAAAGACGGCGCTTACATGCCAGCATATGTTGTTTCAAAACCTGTATGTACCTTTCAGCATTAATGGTGCCTTCACAGATGTGTAAGTTACCCATGCCTTGGGCACTAATGCACCCCCATACCATCACACATGCTGGCTTTTCAACTTTGCGTCGATAACAGTCTGGATGGTTCGCTTCCCCTTTGGTCCGGATGACACGATGTGGAATATTTCCCAAAAATATTTGAAATGTGGACTCGTCAGACCACAGAACACTTTTCCACTTTGCATCAGTCCATCTTAGATGATCTCGGGCCCAGAGAAGCCGGCGCTGTTTCTGGATGTTGTTGATAAATGGCTTTCGCTTTGCAAAGTAGAGCTTTAACTTGCACTTACAGATGTAGCGACAAACTGTATTTAGGCACAGTGGTTTTCTGAAGTGTTCCTGAGCCCATGTGGTGATATCCTTGTCGGTTTTTGATACAGTGCCGTCTGAGGGATCGGAAATGTTGGTTTCCGGCCATGCCGCTTACGTGGAGTGATTTCTCCAGAATCTCGGAACCTTTTGATGATATTATGGAGCGTAGATGTTGAAATCCCTAAATTTCTTGCAATGTCACTTTGAGAAAGGTTGTTCTTAAACTGTTTGACTATTTGCTCACACAGTTGTGGACAAAGGGGTGTACCTCGCCCCATCCTTTCTTGTGAATTTTTTTGGGAAGCTGTTTTTATAGCCAATCATGGCACCCACCTGTTCCCAATTAGCCCGCACACCTGTGGGATGTTCTAAATAAGTGTTTGATGAGCATTCCTCAACTTTATTAGTATATATGAGTTTATGAGTTTTAACATCAAATATGTTGTCTTTGTAGCATATTCAACTGAATATGGGTTGAAAAAGATTTGCAAATCATTGTATTCTGTTTATATTTACATCTAACACAATTTCCTAACTCATAAAGCGCCACACATTTTCCATGGGAGACAGGTCTGGACTGTAGGCGGGCCAGGAAAGTACCTGCACTCTTTTTTTTACAAAGCCACGCTGTTGTAACACATGCTGAATGTGGCTTGGCATTGTCTTGCTGAAATAAGCAGTGGCGTCCATGAAAAAGACGGCGCTTAGATGGCAGCATATGTTGTTCCAAAACCTGTATGTACCTTTCAGCATTAATGGTGCCTTCACAGATGTGTAAGTTACCCATGCCTTGGGCACTAATGCACCCCCATACCATCACACATGCTGGCTTTTACACTTTGCGTCGATAACAGTCTGGATGGTTCGCTTCCCCTTTGGTCCGGATGACACGATGTGGAATATTTCCAAAAACAATATGAAATATAGACTTGTCAGACCACAAAACACTTTTCCACTTTGCATCAGTCCATCTTAGATGATCTCGGGCCCAGAGAAGCCGGCGGCGTTTCTGGATGTTGTTGATAAATGACTTTCGCTTTGCATAGTAGAGCTTTAACTTGCACTTACAGATGTAGCGACGAACTGTATTTAGTGACAGTGGTTTTCTGAAGTGTTCCTGAGCCCATGTGGTGATATCCTTGTCGGTTTTTGATACAGTGCCGTCTGAGGGATCGGAAATGTTGGTTTCCGGCCATGCCGCTTACGTGGAGTGATTTCTCCAGATTCTCTGAACCTTTTGATGATATTATGGAGCGTAGATGTTGAAATGCCTAAATTTCTTGCAATTGCACTTTGAGAAAGGTTGTTCTTAAACTGTTTGACTATTTGCTCACGCAGTTGTGGACAAAGGGGTGTACCTCGCCCCATCCTTTCTTGTGAAAGGCTGAGCATTTTTTTGGGAAGCTTTTTTTATACCCAATCATGGCACCCACCTGTTCCCAATTAGCCTGCACACCTGTGGGATGTTCCAAATAAGTGTTTGATGAGCATTCCTCAACTTTTTTAGCATTTATTGCTACCTTTCCCAACTTCTTTTTCACGTATTGCTGGCATCAAATTCTAAAGTTAATGATTATTTGCAAAAAAAAACAAACTTTATGAGTTTGAACATCAAATATGTTGTCTTTGTAGCATATTCAACTGAATATGGCTTGAAAAGGATTTGCAAATCATTGTATTCTGTTTATATTTACATCTAACACAATTTCCCAACTCATATGGAAACGGGGTTTGTACCTTGTCCAAACGCGCGTTAAAGCCCCGTGAAAGCGATCGTGGTTGCTGTGTCTGATCCTCTTCCATTATGTCCCCCGTTACGATGTCAGCAGCGATGACGTCACCAAACAGCAGCTCGTACTGGACCGGCTGGTCATGTGACTAATCAGGAAACCGGAGCGCCTCTTGCTTGCTCCTCACTGTCACCCTCTGTCCTTCTCCATCCCTCCATCCCTCCCTCCCACCGGCCTCTAAGAGGATTGGCTCCTCTCATCTCCTCCAGCATCTGTCTATCAGAGAGAGCACAACACGCTGGAGAGGGGACGGGTGTTGTTGACCAGGAAGATAGCAACAAGGCGACTCCCCCTATCCTCTCGCACACCGGCCGCTAAGCCGCAAAAAGCCGCAGCATCGCCATCGGAGCGCGTCTCTCCGCCGCCGGCGGCGCCTCATCCTGCCGTCCTGTCCTCCCTCCGCCGTCTGTCGCCGTGGCGACGTAGCCCCTGCAGCCATGGCGACCAGCCAGCAGGATTCGGGCTTCTTTGACATCAGCCTCAAGTCTCTGCTCAAGTCCTTTGGAGGCAGTGAGTACCGGTGTGACGCCATGTTTCACTCGCCGTTTAGCCGCATTACATCACGCGGTGACGCGGGGGCGAGGGGTGAGTCGAGGACACACCTCGGCGCCCGCTCACCTCTGCTTCCTCACGCCGGGGAAACTTTCGAGACAAGTTTGACTCATCGCATCATCGCTTGGGTTTTGTCGCCAACGATCCGCTGACGTCGTCATGAGTTTTCATATGGTGCGGCTCGTACTCCGGTTTCCAAGGTCAACGCACGGTCACGTGCAGCGCTCACAGTTGGTTGAGGATGCAACCTGAACTCCATTGTAAAAATTTGTATTTTTAAATTTGTTGTTTTGTTCTATTTTATTGTATGTTTAAATCTACCATAAAGATTTTAGATATTTTAGAAAGCGGTATGTATTTTTAAGAAAATACCAGCATACCGCTATCTTTTGATGTGCACCTGTTATGGCCGTTTACTTTTTTCTGCGCCTGACAGGCGAAACACAGGGTATATAACCAACATACAATAAAATAGAACAAATGTAAAAATAAATTTTTTTACAATGGAGTTCAGGGTGCGCATCGCGCCGTCAACCAAAATTTCAGAAAGCGGTATGTATTTAAGACTATACCACCACACCACTATCTTTTGATGTGCCTTGGTAATGGCCGTTTGCTTTTCTATGCGCCTGACAGGCGAAGCACAGGGTATATAACCAATGTGAATATGCTACTTTTAAACATTCAATAAAATAGAACAAATGCTCATTGCATCATCGCTTGGGTTTTGTCGCCAACGATCCGCTGACGTCGTCATGAGTTTTCATATCGTGCGGCTCGTACTCCGGTTTCCAAGGTCAACGCACGGTCATGTGCAGCGCTCACAGTTGGTTGAGGATGCAACCTGAACTCCATTGTAAAAATTTATATTTTTACATTTGTTGTTTTGTTCTATTTTGTTGTACGTTTAAATCCACCATAAAGATTTTAGATATTTTAGAAAGCGGTATGTATTTTCAAGAAAATACCACCATACCGCTATCTTTTGATGTGCACCTGTTATGGCCGTTTACTTTTTTCTGCGCCTGAAAGGGTATATAACCAATGTGAATAATGTACTTTTAAACATACAATAAAAAATAACAATTGTAAAAATAATTTTTTTTACAAGGGAGTTCAGGGTGCGCATCGCGCCGTCAACCAATATTTCAGAAAGCGGTATGCATTTAAGAATATACCACGTGCGGCTCGTACTCCGGTTTCCAAGGTCAACGCACGGTCACGTGACTTGCGAAGATGGAATGGCAGCGTGAACGGCTGACGGCGTGTTTGGGTTTTAATGCACCGGAACAACAACGAGAAGAGGCAATTCCTCAAGGAATTTCGTGTGAATGCTCCAATGTAGTACGAACGGGAGAATAGTTTGAAAGTTGGAATGCTTGGAATGTTGAAAAGCTGGCGCTTAACTAAAACGCCAATGGAATGTATGGGTTGAGTTTTTCCTTGCCCTGATGCAGGATCTGAGCCAAGGATTTGGTGTTGGCTTATGCAGCCCTTTGAGACACTCAGAATCCGGGAATTTTTTTTTAGAATTGTTGAAGTAGCGCACACCATTCCTTAACGGGTCGAATATTTTGAAGTTGGAACGGTTTGAATCAGATGAAAATGTGGAATTTGTACAACTTTGATGAATGTCCCATTAATTTTAATGGGAAAATCGGGAATTTCTTTGTAAATGGTAAAAAAAATCTTGAATGAGTTGGAATTATTTGTGTTGAAATTTTTCAAATCGGTGGAGAAATGTTGAAATAAGAAATGGTTTTACGGAATTTCGGGAAAACCGTAAATTTTATAGTTCAAAAAACAACTTCGTTTTTTTTTGCCCTGATTAAGAGAAATGTTTTGACGGTGGAACGGTTGAAACGCATTGAAAAATGTGGAGTGAGTAGTCGCCAGAAAAAAGGGTGGAAATAGGGCTTTGGAAAACCAGGAATTCAGGAAAATCCTGGAATATTTTTTAACCTGAAAAAGGGTAAATTTGAATTTCCAGAATGGTGAAATATGTTGAAGGTGGAATGGTTTGAATCGGTTGGAAAATGTGGTAATGGTGGAAGTTTGAAAAATGGCCAAATCATTTTGAATGAGAAAAATGTCCCGGAAAACCCGGAATTTGGGTAATGTGCCAAGGGAAAGCCCTGAACAGTTTGAAGTTGTTGGAATTGGGGGAAAAAATTTAGAAAGTGCCAAAATCTGGAGAATAATAACAATAGTAATTAAAGCTGCAAGCAGCGATGGACGGGACCGACTTTTGCTGGTGTTTCCTGCCTTTACCCATTCAACATATCTTTACCTGCACATTACCTACCTTCCCTGCATCCTGGGGTCACACTGGGGCTTCTTTCGTTCACCCATAAATGCTGGTGCTTCCTGCCATCACCCAGACAACATATCTTTACCTGCACAGTACCTACCTTCTCTGCATTGTGTGGTCACGCCGGTGCTTCCTGCTTTTAAGCGGCCATCTTGAGACGGCTTTGAAGGCTCGTAAAATAAAAACCGGAGGAGTTAGAAAAACTCTTCTCTCAACTTTTAATCAGAAGGGTTCAATCTCTTTCCTGTGCATGTTTGAAGCCGGCACAACAAACGCGCTCAGAGGAGATAATGTTTGAAAAAAGGTGACAGGTTTTTACAAAACTTTTGTTTTGAATGGGGTAATTGCCAACTTCCTGTTGATTTTGTCAATTAATGAAATGTAGGTCTAAGTGAGACCTACATGGAGGTTTTTGTTTCATGTCTCTATGACATTCCTCCCGGGAGTTACAAGCAGTTTTGTCTGTGTTTTCTTCCTAGGAGCAGTTTTGTCTCTGTTTTTCTCCTAGGGTTTTTGGGTTTGGTTTTTATATTAGATCGCATTTTTCGCCAGTCCTGATGTGTGTGTCCAGTTTGGTGAGTTTTGAAGCATTTTAAGGGGGTCAAATTACAGCTCAGAGGCAAAAAATACATTTTTTAAGAAACTTTTGAAGGGGTTTTTGCCAACTTCCTGTTGATTTTTGCTGAAGGAGGCCAGTGTATGAAATGTAGGTCTAAGTCAGACCTACATAGAAGTTTTAGTTTCATGTCTCTACGACATTCCTAACGGAAGTTACAATCAATCAATGTTTATTTATATAGCCCCAAATCACAAATGTCTCAAAGGACTGCACAAATCATTACGACTACGACATCCTCGGAAGAACCCACAAAAGGGCAAGGAAAACTCACACCCAGTGGGCAGGGAGAATTCACATCCAGTGGGACGCCAGTGACAATGCTGGCTATGAGAAACCTTGGAGAGGACCTCAGATGTGGGCAACCCCCCCCCCCCCCCCCCCCCCTAGGGGACCGAAAGCAATGGATGTCGAGCGGGTCTAACATGATACTGTGAAAGTTCAATCCATAGTGGATCCAACACAGCCGCAAGAGTTCAGTTCAAAGCGGATCCAAGACAGCAGCGAGAGTCCCGTCCACAGGAAACCATCCCAAGCGGAGGCGGATCAGCAGCGTAGAGATGTCCCCAACCGATACACAGGCGAGCGGTCCATCCTGGGTCTCGACTCTGGACAGCCAGTGCTTCATCCATGGTCATCGGACCGGACCCCCTCCACAAGGGAGAGTGGGACATAGGAGAAAAAAGAAAAGAAGCGGCAGATCAACTGGTCTAAAAAGGAGGTCTATTTAAAGGCTAGAGTAGTGAGACTTAAATGCTTCTACTGAGGCAGCATCTCGAACTGTTTCCGGGAGGGCATTCCAAAACAAGCAGTTTTGTCTGTGTTTTTCCCTCGGGGGCGCTAGAGCGCAGTTCTGGGTTTTGATTAGATGGCAATTTTCGCCAGTCCTGATGTGTGTTAAATTTGGTGAGTTTTGAAGCATGTTAAGGGGGTCAAATTACAGCTCAAAGAGGCGGCGGTATAATAATAATAAAACCTTAGAAATACAATAGGGTGACGAGTCCTCTGTCCCAAAGGGACATTCGGTCCCTGATAAGTTGAATAATAATAAATAGTGTTTATGTTGGTGTAGAAAACCGTGTGTGAATGTTTTGGAGCACTCCGGAGCGGGCGGGTGACTCCCGCTCCCTGCCAGCATCGATCTAGATGTTTCCACAGTCTGAGTGGTCTCTGCTGCCGACTCATCTTTTCTTCCAGGAAGCAGCTCAGGTCTGTTGTCTTTTTGAAGCGCTCCTCCCTTATCGCCTCTTTTAGCCTCGTGGTGTGGAACAGTGATTGTCCTCCTGCCGGGCGAGGGCGTGTACACGGGCCTTATCTGGCCAAGTCGTGAATCCCCGCCTGGACGTGACGTGGGAGAGACCTCGCCATCTCCTTCCTTGGCTTTGTGTCTTCTTTTGTTGTGTTTGTTGCAAGGGCGTAGAATTGGGTAGGGACGCTAGGGACACGTCCCTACCAATATCCAGCCGCAACTGTGTAGTCACTATCAATACAAGCGCTGCCCGTAATGTTTAGTCGATGATTATGGCACAGAAAAGGTTAAATGTCGGTCTCTGCTAGAAGTCCCGCCTCTAACCTAAATATCGCTCCCTGATTGGTTGCCAGTTTCATGCTATCTTACGTGTGATTGGCTGTCCCCGCTGTCACTCCTGCTCGTATAAGCTAGCCTACATGCTAGTTGCTAGTGACCGGACGTGCGTGTGTGCTGTAGGTTTTGAAGGATGTCAATGAAAAGAAAACTGGATATACAAGACTTCTTTAGGAGTCAAACTGTAAAGGGTGTATAGAGGCTCAACGATATTGAATGATTCAACGATATATCACTCCAGTCACGCCCCTTAGAGTGCTATAATGAGCATATTAGTGATTCCCAAAGCCCAAAAAAAGTCTGCGGGCTATAGAGCGTTTTCATTTCGGGCTCCAGTACTCTGGAATGCCCTCCCGGTAACAGTTCGAGATGCCACCTCAGTAGAAGCATTTAAGTCTCACCTTAAAACTCATTTGTGTACTCTAGCCTTTAAATAGACTCCCTTTTTAGACCAGTTGATCTGCCGTTTCTTTTCTTTTTCTTCTATGTCCCACTCTCCCTTGTGGAGGTGTCCGGTCCGATCCGGTGGCCATGTACTGCTCGCCTGTGTATCGGCTGGGGACATCTCTGCGCCGCTGATCCGCCTCCGCTTGGGATGGTTTCCTGCTGGCTCCGCTGTGAACGGGACTCTCGCTGCTGTGTTGGATCCATTATGGATCGAACTTTCACAGTATCATGTTAGACCCGGTCGACATCCATTGCTTTCCTCCTCTCCAAGGTTCTCATAGTCATCATTGTCACCGACGTCCCACTGGGTGTGAGTTTTCCTTGCCCTTATGTGGGCCTACCGAGGATGTGGTGGTGGTTTGTGCAGCCCTTTGAGACACTAGTGATTTAGGGCTATATAAGTAAACATTGATTGATTGATTGATATACCATGGACTGGATTGATATATTGCTTTTATAAAACTGTTACCAATAAAGGCAATATGAAATAGGAATACTCAACCAATTTAATGTAGTTTTATTCAACCAGAAATACATACTATCCAATAAAATAGCCTCACTGTGGAAAAAATAGTCCAACCTATCCAGACATTAGCTCCAAATTAGCACTGCATCTCGTCTTTTCCGCCGCTTTTTTTCAGGTGAAAGTCAATGCTCAGTCCCCTCTACCATTGTTAACCCTCCCCGGAGGTGAAAGTTCACCTTGAACATGTGAATTCAACTACTTTAGTCCGTTTTTTAACATCGTAAAAGCATCAGATGTCTTTTACTACGGACTGCGACAGTCCGTTGTCATGGATACATGACAACAACTTCCATTCATACCAGTCATGCGTGCCTGAGGCGGAGTGATAGCCTACGCTGTGATAAGGCTTTAAACCAGGGGTGCCCATTACGTGGATCGCGAGCTACCAGTCGACCGCGGGGGGTGTGTCAGTCGATCTCCAGCCAGGCTTTTAAAAAAAATAGACCTAAAAATGAGTGATCATCAATCTTCACCAAGACGTCACTTAAATGACATTCACGGTACCGGAGGGTCTTGTGAGATGACGCTGGCTGCTGCAAGATCATTATTATGAAAATATGACCGAGAGGAAGGCGAGAAACACTTTTTATTTCAACAGACTCTCGCGCCGTACCTTCCGTCAAAACTTTGCAGATTTCCTATCTTCACAATAAAAGCCCTGCTTCATGCTGCCTGCGCTAACTAAATACAGAGTCTGGGAAAACTGGCGTGCACAAGCGATCCCTCAGAAAGCTGGCGTGCACATCACTTGTGCACGCCAGCTTTCCCAGACTCTTATTTTGTTAGCGCAGGCAGCATGAAGCAGGGCTTTTATTGTGAAGATAGGAAATGTGCAGTCGGCCTTTAGAGTTTTGACGGAAGGGACGGCGCGAAAGTCTGTTGAAATAAAAAGTGTTTCTCGCCTTCCTCTCTGTCATTTTTTCATAATAATGAACTGGCAGCAGCCAGCGTCATCTCACAAGACCCTCGGGTGCCGTGAATGTCAATCAAGCAAGCTACGGAATTTGCCGCCAATGTTTTTCTTGTAAAGTGTATGGAAGCTGGATGAATTAGATGCCAAAAAGCAACCACTTTCATGTGGTATTGTACAGAAAGGACAACTTTTATTCTCCTCCATTTGAAAATGTGGGCGTTATCATCATTACTGTCTGATTCCAATCAATGCAAGTCATCAGAATCAGGTAATACACCAACTTATATTCTTGTCTTGGTGAAAGAAAGACATCTATATGTGTTACACATGCTTTTATTATCAATAAACACATTGGAAGTACTCTGTGAGTGTGCGCTGCCGAACATGCTCCTCGGCTTGTAAAGCCAGGAATGTCATGACGTGACAAAGACGTGCCGTCATGCCGGTTTAGAAAAATAAAAAATTGGGAACCGGTACTTTGCAAACAGAGTATAGTACCGTTTTTGATTCATTAGTAACACAATACTATACTAGTACCGGTATACTGTACAACCCTAGTTAATACCGGTATATTTTAGTAAGCGTACCCCTCCTTCCACCCGATTGTAGCTGAGATAGGCTCCAGCGACCCTGAAGGGAATATGCAGTATAAAATGGATGGATTTTAGAAAGCGCTATGTATTTAAGAAAATACCACCACACCACTATCTTTTGATGTGCCTTGGCCCTGCGATGAGGTGGCGACTTGTCCAGGGTGTACCCCGCCTTCCGCCCGATTGTAGCTGAGATAGGCGCCAGCGCCCCCGCGACCCCAAAAGGGAATAAGCGGTAGAAAATGGATGGATGGATGGATGGTTATGTCCGTTTGCATTTCTCTGCGCCTGACAGGCGAAGCACAGGGTATATAACCAATGTGAATATGGTAGATTTGAACATACGATAAAATAGAACAAATGTAAAAATACACATTTTTACAACGGAGTTCAGGGTGCGCATCACGCCGTCAACCAATATTTTAGAAAGCAGTATGTATTTAAGAAAATACCACCACACCATTATCTTTTGATGTACCTTGGTTATGGCCGTTTGCTTTTCTCTGCGCCTGACAGGCGAAGCACAGGGTATAACCAATGTGAATGTGGTAAATTTAAACATACCATAAAATAAAACAAAACAACAAATGTAAAAATACACATTTTTACAATGGAGTTCAGGGTGCGCATCACGCCGTCAACCAATATTTTAGAAAGCAGTATGTATTTAGGAAAATACCACCACACCATTATCTTTTGATGTACCTTGGTTATGGCCGTTTGCTTTTCTCTGCGCCTGACAGGCGAAGCACAGGGTATAACCAATGTGAATGTGGTAGATTTAAACATACCATAAAATAAAACAAAACAACAAATGTAAAAATACACATTTTTACAATGGAGTTCAGGGTGCGCATCGCGCCATCAACCAATATTTTAGAAAGCAGTATGTATTTAAGAAAATACCACCACACCATTATCTTTTGATGTACCTTGGTTATGGACGTTTGCTTTTTTCTGCGCCTGACAGGCGAAGCACAGGGTATATAACCAATGTGAATGTGGTAAATTTAAACATACCATAAAATAAAATAAAACAAAAAAACAAATGTAAAAATACACATTTTTACAATGGAGTTCAGGGTGCGCATCGCGCCATCAACCAATATTTTAGAAAGCGGTATGTAGTTTAAAAAATACCGCCATACCGGTATCTTTTGATGTGCCTTTATCTTTAGTTTTTACCCCAAAATGCGTCCATTCTCCCTTTTCTGTCTAAACACTGGGTCTGCTTGTAAGTACTCTGTGTGTGTGCACTGCCAAACATGCCCCTATGCTCCTAAAACCAGCAATGTTATGACGTGACAAAGACGCGGCGTCATGCCTGTTAAAAAAAAAAAAAAAAAAAGGTGGGCTTTTTATAGGCGGTATAGTACCGAATATGATTCATTAGTATCGCGATACCATACTAGTAGCGGTATGCCATTCAAGCTAAGGTCTGGGGCTACAGCAACTAACATTTCCCAAGATTAGACTGTATCATCAAAAACAATTCATATTTATCAACACACACACAAAAGTATCGATAATTGACACCGTATCGGTCGAAATGTGATCCCTCGTTGCACCGTGGTTTGCTTCTATAAAGTTAAAGTACCAATGTTTGTCACACACACACACACACACACACACACACACACACACTAGGTGTGGCGAAATTATCCTCCGCATTTGACCCATCACCCTTGTTCTGGGAACTGAAGGGAGCAGTGAGCAGCAGCGGTGGCCACGCCCGGGAATCATTTTTTGTTGATTTAACCCCCTCCAATTCCAACCCTTGAGTGCCAAGCAGGGAGGTAACGGCTCCCTTTTTTTTTTTGTAGTCTTTGGTACAACTCAGCCGGGGTTTGAACTCACCACTTACCCATCGCAGGGCGGACACGCTAACCACTAGGCCACCGAGCAGGTTAATTCTATATTTGCATGCATGTGCACGAGTAGCGGGGGTCGGTGGGAGTGGTGCACTATAAATAGGACCCCCGACCACACACACACACACACACACACACACACACACACACACACACACACACACACACACACACACACACACACTGGCTTGGGCAGTGTTGAAGTTGTTTTGGGGACTTGGAGACAACTTTTTTGAAAACGACGCACTTCCCAGTTGCAGATTCGGGAGGTCACTGCAAAGACGGCGGGTTGGAGGCGGGGTTAAAGCAGGCGCTCCCTCATTGGCTGGCGTGTGTGTCCCTCCGGCACGTGGACATTGTGACGACGGTCGCCCTCGCTCTCGACGGAATACTCCCGTACCATCTCCTCCTCGTCTTGCCCCGGGCCGGGGGTTCAAACGTGGGCGCCATGTGCCGCCATGAGAGTCTCCCTCGCTTCGCTTTACCATTCCCTCGCTTCCTGCGGGATGATGTCACCTTCTAGCTGGGGTTCTAGCCCGTCCTTTTCCCTCCCACGCTTTCTGTCCCTTCTCGGACCGCACCATGGAAGTGCCGGCTCGGTGGAGCAGGGCCAGTGTCATTAGCTTCATCAAGGGTCTCGGTAAGCTCGGTGGAGCATGTCGGCCTGGTGTGAGTGCTCGTGTTTCGTCCAAACGCCCCGTTTTAGCAATTAAAACCGTGTCAAAGGTCACAGTCGTTAACTCCCCGCACGCCAATGCTAAGTAAAGTTCTCTAAAAACCTCCATCCATGTTTCATATAACAGCCCCATTCATATGTACATATTTTGCTCATTTTAGCACACACCGCTCGCTATTTCCTTCAACAACAACACTACTAATCATGGCAGACTCCACGAGAGACAACAGAGACATCTTTGGGACAAACGACGATCCAGAAACGTATATTTTTGAGCCTGAATGTAAGGAGGATGACCTGCAAGTTTTAGAAGCTGTATGCGAAATAGACCCAGCCATTTTGAGCACTTAACGCTCGCTATTTCCTTCAACAACAACACTACTAATCATGCCAGACTCCCCGAGAGACAAAAGAGACCACTTCGGGACAAACGACGATCCAGAAACTTATATTTCTGAGCCTGAATATAAGGAGGATGACCTGCAAGTTTTAGAAGCTGTATGCGAAATAGACCCAGCCATTTTGAGCACTTAACGCTCGCTATTTCCTTCAACAACAACACTACTAATCATGCCAGACTCCCCGAGAGACAACAGAGACCACTTCGGGACAAACGACGATCCAGAAACGTATATTTCTGAGCCTGAATATAAGGAGGATGACCTGCAAGTTTTAGAAGCTGTGTGCAAAATAGACCCAGCCATTTTAAGCACTTAACGCTCGCTATTTCCTTCAACAACAACACTACTAATCATGCCAGACTCCCCGAGAGACAACAGAGACCACTTTGGGACCAACGACGATCCAAAAACGTATATTTTTTAGCCTGAATTTAAGGAGGATGACCTGCAAGTTTTAGAAGCTGTGTGCGAAATAGACCCAGCCGTTTTAAGCACACGACGCTCGCTATTTCCTTCAACAACAACACTACTAATCATGCCAGACTCCACGGGAGACAACAGAGACCACGTCGGGACAAACGACGATCCAAAAACGTATATTTTTTAGCCTGAATTTAAGGAGGATGACCTGCAAGTTTTAGAAACTGTGTGCGAAATAGACCAAGCCATTTTAAGCACTTAACACTCGCTATTTCCTTCAACAACAACACTACTAATCATGCCAGACTCCTCGAGAGACAACAGAGACCACTTTGGGACAAACGACGATCCAGAAACGTATATTTTTGAGCCTGAATGTAAGGAGGATGACCTGCAAGTTTTAGAAGCTGTGTGCGAAATAGACCCACCCGTTTTAAGCACACAACGCTCGCTATTTCCTTCAACAACAACAATACTAATCATGCCAGACTCCACGAGAGACAACAGAGACCACTTCGGGACAAACGACGATCCAGAAACGTATATTTCTAAACCTGAATGTAAGGAGGATGACCTGCAAGTTTTAGAAACTGTGTGCGAAATAGACCCAGCCGTTTTAAGCACTTAACACTCGCTATTTCCTTCAACAACACTACTACTAATCATGCCAGACTCCACGAGAGACAACAGAGACCTCTTTGGGACAAACGACGATCCAGAAACGTATATTTTTGAGCCTGAATGTAAGGAGGATGACCTGCAAGTTTTAGAAGCTGTGTGCGAAATAGACCCAGCCATTTTAAGCACTTAACGCTCGCTATTTCCTTCAACAACAACACTACTAATCATGCCAGACTCCCCGAGAGACAACAGAGACCACTTTGGGACAAACGACGATCCAGAAACGTATATTTTTTAGCCTGAATTTAAGGAGGATGACCTGCAAGTTTTAGAAGCTGTGTGCGAAATAGACCCAGCCGTTTTAAGCACACGACGCTCGCTATTTCCTTCAACAACAACACTACTAATCATGCCAGACTCCCCGAGAGACAACAGAGACCACTTCGGGACAAACGACGATCCAAAAACGTATATTTTTTAGCCTGAATTTAAGGAGGATGACCTGCAAGTTTTAGAAACTGTGTGCGAAATAGACCCAGCCATTTTAAGCACACAACGCTCGCTATTTCCTTCAACAACAACACTACTAATCATGCCAGACTCCTCGAGAGACAACAGAGACCACTTTGGGACAAACGACGATCCAGAAACGTATATTTTTAAGCCTGAATGTAAGGAGGATGACCTGCAAGTTTTAGAAGCTGTGTGCGAAATAGACCCACCCGTTTTAAGCACACAACGCTCGCTATTTCCTTCAACAACAACACTACTAATCATGGCAGACTCCACGAGAGACAACAGAGACCACTTCGGGACAAACGACGATCCAAAAACGTATATTTTTTAGCCTGAATTTAAGGAGGATGACCTGCAAGTTTTAGAAACTGTGTGCGAAATAGACCCAGCCATTTTAAGCACTTAACGCTCGCTATTTCCTTCAACAACAACACTAGTAATCATGCCAGACTCCTCGAGAGACAACAGAGACCACTTTGGGACAAACGACGATCCAGAAACGTATATTTTTAAGCCTGAATGTAAGGAGGATGACCTGCAAGTTTTAGAAGCTGTGTGCGAAATAGACCCACCCGTTTTAAGCACACAACGCTCGCTATTTCCTTCAACAACAACAATACTAATCATGCCAGACTCCACGAGAGACAACAGAGACCTCTTTGGGACAAACGACGATCCAGAAACGTATATATTTTTGAGCCTGAATGTAAGGAGGATGACCTGCAAGTTTTAGAAGCTGTGTGCGAAATAGACCCACCCGTTTTAAGCACACAACGCTCGCTATTTCCTTCAACAACAACAATACTAATCATGCCAGACTCCACGAGAGACAACAGAGACCTCTTTGGGACAAACGACGATCCAGAAACGTATATTTTTGAGCCTGAATGTAAGGAGGATGACCTGCAAGTTTTAGAAGCTGTGTGCGAAATAGACCCACCCGTTTTAAGCACACAACGCTCGCTATTTCCTTCAACAACAACAATACTAATCATGCCAGACTCCACGAGAGACAACAGAGACCTCTTTGGGACAAACGACGATCCAGAAACGTATATATTTTTGAGCCTGAATGTAAGGAGGATGACCTGCAAGTTTTAGAAGCTGTGTGCGAAATAGACCCACCTGTTTTAAGCACACAACGCTCGCTATTTCCTTCAACAACAACAATACTAATCATGGCAGACTCCACGAGAGACAACAGAGACCTCTTTGGGACAAACGACGATCCAGAAACGTATATATTTTTGAGCCTGAATGTAAGAAGGATGACCTGCAAGTTTTAGAAACTGTGTGCGAAATAGACCCAGCCGTTTTAAGCACTTAACACTCGCTATTTCCTTCAACAACACTACTACTAATCATGCCAGACTCCACGAGAGACAACAGAGACCTCTTTGGGACAAACGACGATCCAGAAACGTATATTTTTGAGCCTGAATGTAAGGAGGATGACCTGCAAGTTTTAGAAACTGTGTGCGAAATAGACCCAGCCGTTTTAAGCACACAACGCTCGCTATTTCCTTCAACAACAACAATACTAATCATGCCAGACTCCACGAGAGACAACAGAGACCTCTTTGGGACAAACGACGATCCAGAAACGTATATTTTTGAGCCTGAATGTAAGGAGGATGACCTGCAAGTTTTAGAAGCTGTGTGCGAAATAGACCCACCCGTTTTAAGCACACAACGCTCGCTATTTCCTTCAACAACAACAATACTAATCATGCCAGACTCCACGAGAGACAACAGAGACCTCTTTGGGACAAACGACGATCCAGAAACGTATATATTTTTGAGCCTGAATGTAAGGAGGATGACCTGCAAGTTTTAGAAGCTGTGTGCGAAATAGACCCACCTGTTTTAAGCACACAACGCTCGCTATTTCCTTCAACAACAACAATACTAATCATGGCAGACTCCACGAGAGACAACAGAGACCTCTTTGGGACAAACGACGATCCAGAAACGTATATATTTTTGAGCCTGAATGTAAGGAGGATGACCTGCAAGTTTTAGAAACTGTGTGCGAAATAGACCCAGCCGTTTTAAGCACTTAACACTCGCTATTTCCTTCAACAACACTACTACTAATCATGCCAGACTCCACGAGAGACAACAGAGACCTCTTTGGGACAAACGACGATCCAGAAACGTATATTTTTGAGCCTGAATGTAAGGAGGATGACCTGCAAGTTTTAGAAACTGTGTGCGAAATAGACCCAGCCGTTTTAAGCACTTAACACTCGCTATTTCCTTCAACAACACTACTACTAATCATGCCAGACTCCACGAGAGACAACAGAGACCTCTTTGGGACAAACGACGATCCAGAAACGTATATTTTTGAGCCTGAATGTAAGGAGGATGACCTGCAAGTTTTAGAAACTGTGTGCGAAATAGACCCAGCCGTTTTAAGCACACAACGCTCGCTATTTCCTTCAACAACAACAATACTTATCATGCCAGACTCCACGAGAGACAACAGAGACCACTTCGGGACAAACGACGATCCAGAAACGTATATTTCTGAGCCTGAATGTAAGGAGGATGACCTGCAAGTTTTAGAAACTGTGTGCGAAATAGACCCAGCCATTTTAAGCACACAACGCTCGCTATTTCCTTCAACAACAACACTACTAATCATGCCAGACTCCCCGAGAGACAACAGAGACCACTTTGGGACAAACGACGATCCAAAAACGTATATTTTTTAGCCTGAATGTAAGGAGGATGACCTGCAAGTTTTAGAAGCTGTGTGCGAAATAGACCCAGCCATTTTAAACACACAACGCTCGCTATTTCCTTCAACAACAACACTACTAATCATGCCAGACTCCCCGAGAGACAACAGAGACCACTTTGGGACAAACGACGATCCAAAAACGTATATTTTTTAGCCTGAATTTAAGGAGGATGACCTGCAAGTTTTAGAAGCTGTGTGCGAAATAGACCAAGCCATTTTAAGCACTTAACACTCGCTATTTCCTTCAACAACAACACTACTAATCATGCCAGACTCCTCGAGAGACAACAGAAACCACTTTGGGACAAACGACGATCCAGAAACGTATATTTTTGAGCCTGAATATAAGGAGGATGACCTGCAAGTTTTAGAAACTGTGTGCGAAATAGACCCAGCTGTTTTAAGCACTTAACACTCGCTATTTCCTTCAACAACACTACTACTAATCATGCCAGACTCCACGAGAGACAACAGAGACCTCTTTGGGACAAACGACGATCCAGAAACGTATATTTTTGAGCCTGAATGTAAGGAGGATGACCTGTTAGTTTTAGAAGCTGTGTGCGAAATAGACCCAGCCGTTTTAAGCACACGACGCTCGCTATTTCCTTCAACAACAACACTACTAATCATGCCAGACTCCACGAGAGACAACAGAGACCACTTTGGGACAAACGACGATCCAAAAACGTATATTTTTGAGCCTTAATGTAAGGAGGATGACCTGCTAGTTTTAGAAGCTGTGTGCGAAATAGACCCGGCCGTTTTAAGCACACGACGCTCGCTATTTCCTTCAACAACAACACTACTAATCATGCCAGACTCCACGAGAGACAACAAAGACCACTTCGGGACAAACGACGATCCAAAAACGTATATTTTTGAGCCTGAATATAAGGAGGATGACCTGTTAGTTTTAGAAGCTGTGTGCGAAATAGACCCAGCCCTTTTAAGCACACACCGCTCGCTATTTCCTTCAACAACAACACTACTAATCATGCCAGACTCCTCGAGAGACAACAGAGACCTCTTCGGGACAAACGACGATCCAAAAATGTATATTTCTGAGCCTGAATGTAAGGAGGATGACCTGCAAGTTTTAGAAGCTGTGTGCGAAATAGACCCAGCCATTTTAAGTACACAACGCTCGCTATTTCCTTCAACAACAACACTACTAATCATGCCAGACTCCCCGAGAGACAACAGAGACCACTTCGGGACAAACGGCGATCCAGAAACGTATATTTCTGAGCCTGAATGTAAGGAGGATGACCTGCAAGTTTTAGAAGCTGTGTGCGAAATAGACCCAGCCGTTTTAAGCACACAACGCTCGCTATTTCCTTCAACAACAACACTACTAATCATGCCAGAGTGCCCGAGAGACAACAGAGACCACTTTGGGACAAACGACGATCCAGAAACGTATATTTTTGAGCCTGAATGTAAGGAGGATGACCTGCAAGTTTTAGAAGCTGTGTGCGAAATAGACCCAGCCGTTTTAAGCACACAACGCTCGTTATTTCCTTCAACAACAACACTACTAATCATGCCAGACTCCACGAGAGACAACAGAGACCACTTTGGGACAAACGACGATCCAGAAACTTATATTTTTGAGCCTGAATGTAAGGAGGATGACCTGCAAGTTTTAGAAGCTGTGTGCGAAATAGACCCAGCCGTTTTAAGCACACAACGCTCGCTATTTCCTTCAACAACAACACTACTAATCATGCCAGACTCCATGAGAGACAACAGAGACCACTTCGGGACAAACGACGATCCAAAAACGTATATTTTTGAGCCTGAATGTAAGGAGGATGACCTGCAAGTTTTAGAAGCTGTGTGCGAAATAGACCCAGCCATTTTAAGCACACAATGCTCGCTATTTCCTTCAACAACAACACTACTAATCATGCCAGACTCCACGAGAGACAACAGAGACCACTTTGGGACAAACGACGATCCAGAAACGTATATTTTTGAGCCTGAATGTAAGGAGGATGGCCTGCAAGTTTTAGAAGCTGTGTGCGAAATAGACCCAGCCGTTTTAAGCACACAACGCTCGCTATTTCCTTCAACAACAACACTACTAATCATGCCAGACTCCACGAGAGACAACAGAGACCACTTCGGGACACACGACATCCAAAAACGTATATTTTTGAGCCTGAATGTAAGGAGGATGACCTGCAAGTTTTAGAAGCTGTGTGCGAAATAGACCCAGCCATTTTAAGCACACAACGCTCGCTATTTCCTTCAACAACAACACTAGTAATCATGCCAGACTCCCCGAGAGACAACAGAGACCACTTCGGGACAAACGACGATCCAAAAACGTATATTTTTGAGCCTGAATGTAAGGAGGATGACCTGCAAGTTTTAGAAGCTGTGTGCGAAATAGACCCAGCCGTTTTAAACACGCAACACTCGTTATTTCCTTCAACAACAACACTACTAATCATGCCAGACCCCACGAGAGACAACAGAGACCACTTTGGGACAAACGACGATCCAGAAACGTATATTTTTGAGCCTGAATGTAAGGAGGATGACCTGCAAGTTTTAGAAGCTGTATGCGAAATAGACCCAGCCGTTTTAAGCACACAACGCTCGCTATTTCCTTCAACAACAACACTACTAATCATGCCAGACTCCCCGAGAGACAACAGAGACCACTTCGGGACAAACGATGATCCAGAAACTTATATTTTTGAGCCTGAATATAAGGAGGATGGCCTGCAAGTTTTAGAAGCTGTGTGCGAAATAGACCCAGCCGTTTTAAGCACACAACGCTCGCTATTTCCTTCAACAACAACACTACTAATCATGCCAGACTCCCCGAGAGACAACAGAGACCACTTCGGGACAAACGATGATCCAGAAACGTATATTTTTAAGCCTGAATGTAAGGAGGATGACCTGCAAGTTTTAGAAGCTGTGTGCGAAATAGACCCAGCCGTTTTAAGCACACAACGCTCGCTATTTCCTTCAACAACAACACTACTAATCATGCCAGACTCCACGAGAGACAACAGAGACCACTTCGGGACAAACGACGATCCAAAAACGTATATTTTTGAGCCTGAATGTAAGGAGGATGACCTGCAAGTTTTAGAAGCTGTGTGCGAAATAGACCCAGCCGTTTTAAACACGCAACACTCGTTATTTCCTTCAACAACAACACTACTAATCATGCCAGACCCCACGAGAGACAACAGAGACCTCTTTGGGACAAACGACGATCCAGAAACGTATATTTTTGAGCCTGAATGTAAGGAGGATGACCTGCAAGTTTTAGAAGCTGTGTGCGAAATAGACCCACCCATTTTAAGCACACAACGCTCGCTATTTCCTTCAACAACAACAATACTAATCATGCCAGACCCCACGAGAGACAACAGAGACCTCTTTGGGACGACGATCCAGAAACGTGTATTTCTGAGCCTGAATGTAAGGAGGATGACCTGCAAGTTTTAGAAGCTGTGTGCGAAATAGACCCAGCCATTTTAAGCACTTAACGCTCGCTATTTCCTTCAACAACAACACTAGTAATCATGCCAGACTCCCCGAGAGACAACAGAGACCACTTCGGGACAAACGACGATCCAAAAACGTATATTTTTGAGCCTGAATGTAAGGAGGATGACCTGCAAGTTTTAGAAGCTGTGTGCGAAATAGACCCAGCCGTTTTAAACACGCAACACTCGTTATTTCCTTCAACAACAACACTACTAATCATGCCAGACCCCACGAGAGACAACAGAGACCACTTTGGGACAAACGACGATCCAGAAACGTATATTTTTGAGCCTGAATGTAAGGAGGATGACCTGCAAGTTTTAGAAGCTGTATGCGAAATAGACCCAGCCGTTTTAAGCACACAACGCTCGCTATTTCCTTCAACAACAACACTACTAATCATGCCAGACTCCCCGAGAGACAACAGAGACCACTTCGGGACAAACGATGATCCAGAAACTTATATTTTTGAGCCTGAATATAAGGAGGATGGCCTGCAAGTTTTAGAAGCTGTGTGCGAAATAGACCCAGCCGTTTTAAGCACACAACGCTCGCTATTTCCTTCAACAACAACACTACTAATCATGCCAGACTCCCCGAGAGACAACAGAGACCACTTCGGGACAAACGATGATCCAGAAACGTATATTTTTAAGCCTGAATGTAAGGAGGATGACCTGCAAGTTTTAGAAGCTGTGTGCGAAATAGACCCAGCCGTTTTAAGCACACAACGCTCGCTATTTCCTTCAACAACAACACTACTAATCATGCCAGACTCCACGAGAGACAACAGAGACCACTTCGGGACAAACGACATCCAAAAACATATATTTTTGAGCCTGAATGTAAGGAGGATGACCTGCAAGTTTTAGAAGCTGTGTGCGAAATAGACCCAGCCATTTTAAGCACTTAACGCTCGCTATTTCCTTCAACAACAACACTAGTAATCATGCCAGACTCCCCGAGAGACAACAGAGACCACTTCGGGACAAACGACGATCCAAAAACGTATATTTTTGAGCCTGAATGTAAGGAGGATGACCTGCAAGTTTTAGAAGCTGTGTGCGAAATAGACCCAGCCGTTTTAAACACGCAACACTCGTTATTTCCTTCAACAACAACACTACTAATCATGCCAGACCCCACGAGAGACAACAGAGACCTCTTTGGGACAAACGACGATCCAGAAACGTATATTTTTGAGCCTGAATGTAAGGAGGATGACCTGCAAGTTTTAGAAGCTGTGTGCGAAATAGACCCACCCATTTTAAGCACACAACGCTCGCTATTTCCTTCAACAACAACAATACTAATCATGCCAGACCCCACGAGAGACAACAGAGACCTCTTTGGGACGACGATCCAGAAACGTGTATTTCTGAGCCTGAATGTAAGGAGGATGACCTGCAAGTTTTAGAAGCTGTGTGCGAAATAGACCCAGCCATTTTAAGCACTTAACGCTCGCTATTTCCTTCAACAACAACACTAGTAATCATGCCAGACTCCCCGAGAGACAACAGAGACCACTTCGGGACAAACGACGATCCAAAAACGTATATTTTTGAGCCTGAATGTAAGGAGGATGACCTGCAAGTTTTAGAAGCTGTGTGCGAAATAGACCCAGCCGTTTTAAACACGCAACACTCGTTATTTCCTTCAACAACAACACTACTAATCATGCCAGACCCCACGAGAGACAACAGAGACCTCTTTGGGACAAACGACGATCCAGAAACGTATATTTTTGAGCCTGAATGTAAGGAGGATGACCTGCAAGTTTTAGAAGCTGTGTGCGAAATAAACCCAGCCGTTTTAAGCACACAACGCTCGCTATTTCCTTCAACAACAACACTACTAATCATGCCAGACTCCACGAGAGACCACAGAGACCACTCCGGGACAAACGACATCCAAAAACATATATTTTTGAGCCTGAATGTAAGGAGGATGACCTGCAAGTTTTAGAAGCTGTGTGCGAAATAGACCCAGCCATTTTAAGCACTTAACGCTCGCTATTTCCTTCAACAACAACACTAGTAATCATGCCAGACTCCCCGAGAGACAACAGAGACCACTTCGGGACAAACGACGATCCAAAAACGTATATTTTTGAGCCTGAATATAAGGAGGATGACCTGCAAGTTTTAGAAGCTGTGTGCGAAATAGACCCAGCCGTTTTAAGCACACAACGCTCGCTATTTCCTTCAACAACAACACTACTAATCATGCCAGACTCCATGAGAGACAACAGAGACCACGTCGGGACAAACGACGATCCAAAAACGTATATTTTTGAGCCTGAATGTAAGGAGGATGACCTCCAAGTTTTAGAAGCTGTGTGCGAAATAGACCCAGCCATTTTAAGCACACAACACTACTAATCATGCCAGACTCCACGAGAGACAACAGAGACCACTTTGGGACAAACGACGATCCAAAAACGTATATTTTTGAGCCTGAATGTAAGGAGGATGACCTGCAAGTTTTAGAAACTGTGTGCGAAATAGACCCAGCCGTTTTAAACACACAACGCTCGCTATTTCCTTCAACAACAACAATACTAATCATGCCAGACTCCACGAGAGACAACGGAGACCACTTTGGGACAAACGACGATCCAGAAACGTATATTTTTGAGCCTGAATATAAGGAGGATGACCTGCAAGTTTTAGAAGCTGTGTGCGAAATAGACCCAGCCGTTTTAAACACACAACGCTCGCTATTTCCTTCAACAACAACACTACTAATCATGCCAGACTCCACGAGAGACAACGGAGACCACTTTGGGACAAACGACGATCCAGAAACGTATATTTTTGAGCCTGAATATAAGGAGGATGACCTGCAAGTTTTAGAAGCTGTGTGCGAAATAGACCCAGCCGTTTTAAGCACACGACGCTCGCTATTTCCTTCAACACAACACTACTAATCATGCCAGACTCCTCGAGAGACAACAGAGACCACTTCGGGACAAACGACAATCCAAAAACGTATATTTTTGAGCCTGAATGTAAGGAGGATGACCTGCAAGTTTTAGAAGCTGTGTGCGAAATAGACCCAGCCGTTTTAATCACGACGCTCGCTATTTCCTTCAAAAACAACACTACTAATCATGCCAGACTCCACGAGAGACAACAGAGACCACTTCGGGACAAACGACGATCCAGAAACGTATATTTCTGAGCCTGAATGTAAGGAGGATGACCTGCAAGTTTTAGAAGCTGTGTGCGAAATACACCCAACTTTAGTCAAACACTAAGTGTCAGGTTCAAAGACTGATGACATCTATTAAACAAGACAAGAAGCAAGGAATTAAAAAGTAGACAGAATTCAATTTAGCTCAATTGAGGAGAAACGTGTAGACCAGAGGTCACCAACCTGGTCCTTACGGGCACCAGGTCGCCCGTAACGACCAGATGAGTCGCCCGCTGGCCTGTTCTAAAAATAGCTCAAATAGCAGCACTTACCAGTGAGCTGCCTCTATTTTTTTAAATTGTGTTTATTTACTAGCAAGCTGGTCTCGCTTTGCTGGACATTTTTAATTCTAAGAGAGACAAAACTCAAATGAAATTTGAAAATCCAAGAAAATATTTTAAAGACTTTGTCTTCACTTGTTTAAATAAATTCATTATTTTTTTTTACTTTGCTTCTTATAACTTTCAGAAAGACAATTTTAGAGATAAAATACGACCTTAAAAATATTTTTAGGATTTTTAAACACATATACCTTTTTACCTTTTAAATTCCTTCCTCTTCTTTCCTGACAATTTAAATCAATGTTCAAGTAAATTAATTTTTTTATTGTAAAGAATAATAAATACATTTTGATTTAATTCTTCATTTTATCTTCTGTTTTTCCGACGAAGAATATTTGTGAAATATTTCTTCAAACTTATTATGATTAAAATTCCCAAAAAATATTCTGAAAAATCTAGAAAATCTTTAGAATCAAATTTAAATCTTATTTCAAAGTCTTTTGAATTTCTTTTAAATGTTTCGTTCTGGAAAATTTAGAAGAAATAATAATTTGTCTTTGTTAGAAATATAACTTGGTCCAATTTGTTATATATTCTAACAAAGTGCAGATCGGATTTTAACACATTTAAAACATGTCATCAAAATTTGAAAATTAATCTTAATCCTAAAAAATGACTAATGATGTTCCATAAATATATTTTTTTATTTTTTCAAAAAGAGGGGGGGGGGGGGGGGGGCGCTGGCGCCTATCCCAGCTACAATCGGGCGGAAGACCAGGGTACACCCTGGACAAGTCGCCACCTCATCTCCTCTTTTAAACCGTCCAATTAAGTGTTTTTTTCATCATTTATTCTCTACAACAAAACCTTCCATAGAAGGAAAAAAAATGTACGACGGAATGACAGACAAAAAAAAAAAAATATTTTTTATATTTATTTGTTTTTATATATTTTTATTGTGAGAAATCATTAAGATGATCAGTGTTTCCACAAAGAGAAATATCATTCATTATTAATTATATTATGGAGTTAAAGGTAAATTGAGCAAATTGGCTATATCTGGCAATTTATTTATCGCTCGGCGATATTTATCATTTTGACGTTAATTACATGAGTAGATATAATATATACAAATATGATAGCAGTATTTTGTGTAGAAAGTAAACAATTAGGGGAGTAGATAGTAATAATCACTGCATGAGATAAGTTTCATTTTTAAAATCATTTTAAGAATAAAAATCACTGACATTCTCAATAATTCTCCTCAAATATGTGTTGATTTGAATTCTTGTGAGAATCCTTCCCCAATCTACTAACTACGGCGCTCTTGCCCAAACTTCACATTTTTCCTGGAAATCCAGGTTTTGTCCTTCTTTCCTGGCATCTTCATGTTTTGTTTGTTTTCGCAACTGCAGCGCTCGAGTCGCTCGACGATATTTGTCATTTTGACGTTAAGTACATGAGTAGATATAATATATACAAATATGATAGCAGTATTTATAGAAAGTAAACAATTAGGGAAGTCGATAGTAATAATCACTGCATGAGATAAGTTTCATTTTTTGAATAATTTTAAGAATAAAAATCACTGCCGTTCTCAATAATTCTCCTCAAATATGTGTTGATTTGAATTCTTGTGAGAATCCTTCCCCAATCTAGTCACTACGGCGCTCTCGCCCAAACTTCACATTTTTCCCGGAAATCCAGTTTTTGTCCTTCTTTCCTGGCATCTTCATGTTTTGTTTGTTTTCGCGACCGCAGCGTTCGAGTCGCTCGACGATATTTGTCAGTTTGGCGTTAATCAATATCAGCCTTTTTTATCGATATCAGCCTTTTTTTCCCCCGCAACAATTTCTGCTGGGTAATCCAGTTTTTGTCATTCTTTCCTGGCGTCGTCCCGGCCCCATTTTTTTGTTTTTGTTTTCGCGACTCCAGCGCTCGAGTCGTTTGGCGATATTTGTCATTTTGACGTTAAGTACATGAGTAGATATAATATATACAAATAGGATTGCAGTATTTTGTGTAGAAAGTAAACAATTAGGGAAGTAGTTAGTAATAAACATTTATAGATTTATAGATTTATAGATTTATAGATTTATTGATTTGAATTCTTGTGAGAATCCTTCCCCAATCTAGTCACTACGGCGCTCTCGCCCTAACTTCGCATTTTTCCCGGAAATCCAGTTTTTGTCCTTCTTTCCTGGCATCTTCATGTTTTGTTTGTTTTCGCGACCGCAGCGTTCGAGTCGCTCGACGATATTTGTCAGTTTGGCGTTAATCAATATCAGTATTTTTTAGCGATATCAGCCTTTTTTTTCCCCCGCAACAATTTCTGCTGGGTAATCCAGTTTTTGTCCTTCTTTCCTGGCGTCTTTCCGGCCCCGTTTTTTTGATTATATCTGCATGTCCTCCCTGCCCGCAGCCTCTCCGGTGGGCCTGAAGTCGCCCGCCCCGCCCGTCACCGGAAGCCTGGGAGAGAGGAAGGCTCCCGTCGCCATGGCGCCCGTCAACGTGGACCCCGAGAGCAAGCCGGGCGAGTTCGTGTTGAAGAGCTTGTTCGCCAACTTCACCCTCCTCTCCGAGCGCAAGATCCGTATCATCATGGCGGAGCCGCTGGTAAGTCCCTCCCCTTCTTCAGTGGCTTTTTTTACGGCAGGTGTCCGCCATATCCCAGCATGCACCTGACTCTACTTAATACTCAGTCAAATGTATTTTGTCAGTGGCACAAAAGATATGTGAAGAGTAGACGGACAAAAACTCTCATTTTGAACCAGTATCAGTCTTTTTTATCGATATCAGCCTTTTTTTTCCCACACAATAATTTCTGCTGGGTAATCCAGTTTTTGTCATTCTTTCCTGGCGTCTTTCCGGGCCCGTTTTTTTTTGTTTTTGTTTTCGCGACTGCAGCGCTCGAGTCGCTCGGCGATATTTGTCATTTTGACGTTACGTACATGAGTAGATATAATATATACAAATATGATTGCAGTATTTAGTGTAGAAAGTAAACAATTAGGGAAGTAGATAGTAATAATCACTGCAAGAGATAAGTTTCATTTTTAAAATTATTTTAAGAATAAAAATCAATGCCCTTTTCAATAATTCTCCCCAAATATGTGTTGATATGAATTCTTGTGAGAATCCTTCCCTGGTTCGCTGTCTACGGCGCTCACGGCCAAACTTTACATTTTTGCCGGGTAGTCCAGTTTTTGTCATTCTTTCCTGGCGTCTTCCCGGCCCCGTTTTTTTGTTTTTGTTTTCGCGACTCCAGCGTTCGAGTCGCTCTGCGATATTTGTCATTTTGACGTTAAGTACATGAGTAGATATAATACAGTATATACAAATACGATAGCAGTATTTAGTGTAGAAAGTAAACAATTAGGGAAGTAGATAGTAATAATCACTGCATGGGAAAAGTACATTTTTTAAAATCATTTTAAGAATAAAAATCAATGCCCTTTTCAATAATTCTCCCCAAATATGTGTTGATATGAATTCTTGTGAGAATCCTTCCCTGGTTCGCTGTCTAAGGCGCTCACGCCCAAACTTCACATTTTTGCCGGGTAATCCAGTTTTTGTCCTTCTTTCCTGGCGTCTTTCCCCGGCCCGGTTTTTTTGTTTTTGTTTTCGCGACTGCAGCGCTCGAGTCGCTCTGCGATATTTGTCATTTTGACGTTACGTACATGAGTAGATATAATATATACAAATATGATTGCAGTATTTAGTGTAGAAAGTAAACAATTAGGGAAGTAGATAGTAATAATCACTGCATGAGATAAGTTTCATTTTTAAAATTATTTTAAGAATAAAAATCAATGCCCTTTTCAATAATTCTCCCCAAATATGTGTTGATTTGAATTCTTGTGAGAATCCTTCCCTGGTTCGCTGTCTACGGCGCTCACGGCCAAACTTTACATTTTTGCCGGGTAATCCAGTTTTTGTCCTTCTTTCCTGGCGTCTTCCCGGCCCCGTTTATTTTGTTTTGGTTTTCGCGACTGCAGCGCTCGAGTCGCTCGACGATATTTGTCATTTTGACGTTACGTACATGAGTAGATATAATATATACAAATATGATTGCAGTATTTAGTGTAGAAAGTAAACAATTAGGGAAGTAGATAGTAATAATCACTGCAAGAGATAAGTTTCATTTTTAAAATTATTTTAAGAATAAAAATCAATGCCCTTTTCAATAATTCTCCCCAAATATGTGTTGATATGAATTCTTGTGAGAATCCTTCCCTGGTTCGCTGTCTACGGCGCTCACGGCCAAACTTTACATTTTTGCCGGGTAGTCCAGTTTTTGTCATTCTTTCCTGGCGTCTTCCCGGCCCCGTTTTTTTGTTTTTGTTTTCGCGACTCCAGCGTTCGAGTCGCTCTGCGATATTTGTCATTTTGACGTTAAGTACATGAGTAGATATAATACAGTATATACAAATACGATAGCAGTATTTAGTGTAGAAAGTAAACAATTAGGGAAGTAGATAGTAATAATCACTGCATGGGAAAAGTACATTTTTTAAAATCATTTTAAGAATAAAAATCAATGCCCTTTTCAATAATTCTCCCCAAATATGTGTTGATTTGAATTCTTGTGAGAATCCTTCCCTGGTTCGCTGTCTACGGCGCTCACGGCCAAACTTTACATTTTTGCCGGGTAATCCAGTTTTTGTCCTTCTTTCCTGGCGTCTTCCCGGCCCCGTTTATTTTGTTTTGGTTTTCGCGACTGCAGCGCTCGAGTCGCTCGACGATATTTGTCATTTTGACGTTACGTACATGAGTAGATATAATATATACAAATATGATAGCAGTATTTTGTGTAGAAAGTAAACAATTAGGGAAGTAGATAGTAATAATCACTGCATGAGAAAAGTTTAATTTTTAAAATTATTTTAATAATAAATATCAATGCACTTTCCAATATTGTCCCCAAATATGTGTTGATTTGAATTCTTGTGAGAATCCTTCCCTGGTTCGCTGTCTACGGCGCTCACGCTTCACATTTTTGCCGGGTAGTCCAGTTTTTGTCATTCTTTCCTGGCGTCTTCCCGGCCCCGTTTTTTTGTTTTTGTTTTCGCGACTCCAGCGCTCGAGTCGCTCTGCGATATTTGTCATTTTGACGTTAAGTACATGAGTAGATATAATACAGTATATACAAATACGATAGCAGTATTTAGTGTAGAAAGTAAACAATTAGGGAAGTAGATAGTAATAATCACTGCATGGGAAAAGTACATTTTTTTAAATCATTTTAAGAATAAAAATCAATGCCCTTTTCAATAATTCTCCCCAAATATGTGTTGATATGAATTCTTGTGAGAATC
>NC_084614.1:3978921-4041421 GCF_033978795.1 Nerophis ophidion
TTTACCTTCTATTTACTTTTTTTTTACTTTTTAACATTTTACCCCTCCATTTACCTTCTGTTACCTTCTATTTACCTTATTTTAGGTTTTATTTACCTTATTTTACCTTTTTATTTAATAGGTTCCCCTTTCTATTTACCTTCTTTTACCTTTTATTTACATTATTTTACCTTTTTATGTATCATCTTTGACATTTATTTAAAATGTCCTCCTTTTATTTACCTTTTTATCTAATAATTTCCTCCTTTTTTTTTACCTTTTATTAACATTATTTTACCCTTTTAAGTATCATCTTTAGCTTTTACTGACTTATTTCACCTTTTTACATTATTTTACCGTCTATTTACTTTTTTTTTACTTTTTAACATTTTACCCCTCTATTTACCTTCTGTTACCTTCAAATTTACCTTATTTTAAGTTTAATTTACCTTATTTTACCTTTTTATTTAAAAGTTTCCCCTTTCTATTTACCTTCTTTTACCTTTTATTTACATTATTTTACGTCTTTATGTATCATCTTTGACATTTATTTAAAATGTCCTTCTTCTATTTACCTTTTAATTTAATAATATCCTTTTTTTTTTACCTTTTATTTACATTATTTTACCCTTTTATGTATCATCTATGACTTTTATTTAAAATGTCTTCCTTCTTTTTACCTTCTTTTTATTTTTCTTCTTTTAGCTTTTATTGACCTATTTCACCTTTTTACATTATTCTACCTTTTATTTACTTTTTTTTTTAACTTTTCAACTTTTTACCTCTCTATTTACCTTCTTTTACCTTCTGTTTACCTTGTTTTAAGTTTCATTTACTTTATTTCGCCTTTTTAGTTAATACTTCAGTTCTTTTACCTTTTATTTACATTATTTTACCTTTTCATGTATTTGACTTTTATTTAAAATTTACTTTGAGTTTTGGGGTTTGGCTTTTTTATTAGATAGCAATTTTCGCCAGTCCTGATGTGTGTGTCCAGTTTGGTGAGTTTTAGCATTTTATGGGGGTCAAATTACAGCTCAAAGAGGCAAAAAGGAAATTTTTTAGGAAATTTTGAAGGGGTTTTTGCCAACTTCCTGTTGATTTATGTTGAAGGATCTGAGTGTATGAAATGTAGGTCTAAGTGAGACCTACATAGAGGTTTTTTTTTTGATGTCTCTACGACATTCCTAACGGAAGTTACAAGCGGTTTTGTCTGTGTTTTTTCCTAGGGGGGGCTAGAGCGCATTTTTGAGTTTTGGGGTTTGGTTTTTTGATTAGATGACAATTTTCGCCAGTCCTGATGTGTGTGTCGAATTGAAGCATGTTAAGGGGGTCAAATTACAGCTCAAAGAGGCGGCGGTATAATAATAATAAAACCTCAGAAATACAATAGGGTCCTCTTTCCCAAAGGGACATTCGGTCCCGAAAAACAATGCAATCACACAGGCTCTTTGCCTGCTAGCTTTATGCTAACATACAATGGTGAATCCCATAGACAGACAACAAAAATTAGCATTGCAACCGTTCTGAACGTTTGCAAACCTTCTACAATGTAGCTCAACTTGTTTCTGGTTTTCCCCTGATCGCCATCTCTGTGACCTCCTCTTCAGGTTCCCTGCTGTGAGGAAGAAGTTCATCTCGGAGCTGAAGGAGCTGAGACAGAAGGAGCAGAGCCCCTACGTCCTCCAGTCCACCATCAGCCTCATCATGGGCCTCAAGTTCTTCCGCATCAAAATGTACCCCGTGGAGGACTTTGAGGCCTCCTTCCAGTTCATGCAGGTAACAAGGACGGGGCGCTATACCAATGTTTTGGTATCGGTACCAAAATGTATTTCAGTACATTTCACAAAAAAAATGGCATTTTTTGGCTTTATTTTAACGAAAACTCGAAGGGTTCATGAAACGTATGTTTATTATTGTAATTTAGTCTTTAAATAAAATAGTGAACATACTAGACAACTTGTCTTTTAGTAGTAAGTAAACAAACAGAGGCTCCTACTTAGATGGAGTTGACGGCACAGACACCAGGGGGCAGTAATGTTTTCTGATTTATTATATATATATAAAATCCATATATATATAATAATAATAAACAATACTAACGGACTGTGTGAAAAAACCCAAGAGTGTGTATGTGTGAGGCTATGTGTATGATTAGCGGAAGTGTGTGTTACCAAGTGTTGTTCCAAACTGGACGTCCAAAAAAAGGACTTCAACTTGAACTATTTTCTGTTTCAACATGTTCTATCTACACTGCTGTTACAATGTAATAATCACTTATTCCTCTCTTCTTTGATACTTTACATTAGTTTTGGATGATACCACACATTTAGGTATGGTATCAAGTAGTTACAGTATCGTACATTGGACATATTCAAAGTCCTCATGTGTCGTATTTACTGACAAAAAATAAATAAACATAATATACATTTAAAAAGAGGAAAAATGGCGATGTATTTATAGTAGTATCGACTAGATAGGCTTTGTACTTGGTATCATTACAGTAGATGTCAGGTGTAGATCCACCCATGGCATTTGTTTATATTCAGGGGTGCTAGCTTTTGCTAGCGGTGCGGCCGGTGATCTATTGTATCCTCCCACGGTATGTAGTGAAGCATATTTAGATATTCCTTGTCCTCCAGTGATAATGGTACCTGTAAGAAATTGACTTTGTCACCATGGATACCAGGATTAGCGATTTATTCCGCCCGATTGTAGCTGAGCTAGCCACCAGCAACCCCAAAGGGAATAAGCAGTAGAAAATGGATGGATTGATAAAACACTGCGGATGGACGTTAGCCGCTAGCTTGCGAGCCATGTCTTAAAGCAGCTCTTCCTGAGGGTGTTTCAGTGTTATAACTTCACCTTTATCTTGACTTTTTTTACACCAAAATGCGTCCGTTCTCCCTTTTCTGTCTACACCCTGTGTCTGCTTGTAAGTACTCAGTGTGTGTGCACTGCCCAACATGCTCCTCTGCTGGTAAAACCAACAATTTCATGACGTGACGACGACGCGCCCATACAAAAAATATTCCTTGTCCTCCAGTGATAATGATACCTGTAAGAAATTGACTTTGTCACCATGGATACCAGGATTAGTGATTTATTCCGCCCGATTGTAGCTGAGCTAGGCACCAGCAACCCCAAAGGGAATAAGCAGTAGAAAATGGATCGATTGATAAAACACTGTGGATGGACGTTAGCCGCTAGCTTGCGGGCCCTGTCTTAAAGCAGCTCTTCCTGAGGGTGTTTCAGTGTTATAACTTCACCTTTATCTCGACTTTTTTACACTAAAATGCGTCCATTCTCCCTTTTCTGTCTACACCCTGTGTCTGCTTGTAAGTACTCAGTGTGTGTGCACTGCCCAACATGCTCCTCCGCTGGTAAAACCAACAATTTCATGACGTGACGACGACGCGCCCATACAAAAAATATTCCTTGTCCTCCAGTGATAATGATACCTGTAAGAAATTGACTTTGTCACCATGGATACCAGGATTAGTGATTTATTCCGCCCGATTGTAGCTGAGCTAGGCACCAGCAACCCCAAAGGGAATAAGCAGTAGAAAATGGATGGATTGATAAAACACTGTGGATGGACGTTAGCCGCTAGCTTGCGGGCCCTGTCTTAAAGCAGCTCTTCCTGAGGGTGTTTCAGTGTTATAACTTCACCTTTATCTCGACTTTTTTACACTAAAATGCGTCCATTCTCCCTTTTCTGTCTACACCCTGTGTCTGCTTGTAAGTACTCAGTGTGTGTGCACTGCCCAACATGCTCCTCCGCTGGTAAAACCAACAATTTCATGACGTGACGACGACGCGCCCATACAAAAAATATTCCTTGTCCTCCAGTGATAATGATACCTGTAAGAAATTGACTTTGTCACCATGGATACCAGGATTAGCGATTTATTCCGCCCGATTGTAGCTGAGCTAGCCACCAGCAACCCCAAAGGGAATAAGCAGTAGAAAATGGATGGATTGATAAAACACTGCGGATGGATGTTAGCCGCTAGCTTGCGGGCCCTGTCTTAAAGCAGCTCTTCCTGAGGGTGTTTCAGTGTTATAACTTCACCTTTATCTTGACTTTTTTTACACCAAAATGCGTCCGTTCTCCCTTTTCTGTCTACACCCTGTGTCTGCTTGTAAGTACTCAGTGTGTGTGCACTGCCCAACATGCTCCCCTGCTGGTAAAACCAACAATTTCATGACGTGACGACGACGCGCCCATACAAAAAATATTCCTTGTCCTCCAGTGATAATGATACCTGTAAGAAATTGACTTTGTCACCATGGCAACCAGGATTAGCGATTTATTCCGCCCGATTGTAGCTGAGCTAGCCACCAGCAACCCCAAAGGGAATAAGCAGTAGAAAATGGATGGATTGATAAAACACTGTGGATGGACGTTAGCCGCTAGCTTGCGGGCCCTGTCTTAAAGCAGCTCTTCCTGAGGGTGTTTCAGTGTTATAACTTTACTTTTATCGTCACTTTTTACACCAAAATGCGTCCATTCTCCCTTTTCTGTCTACACCCTGTGTCTGCTTGTAAGTACTCAGTGTGTGTGCGCTGCCCAACATGCTCCCCTGCTGGTAAAACCAACAATTTCATGACGTGACGACGACGCGCCCATACAAAAAATATTCCTTGTCCTCCAGTGATAATGATACCTGTAAGAAATTGACTTTGTCACCATGGATACCAGGATTAGCGATTTATTCCGCCCGATTGTAGCTGAGATAGCCACCAGCAACCCCAAAGGGAATAAGCAGTAGAAAATGGATGGATTGATCAAACACTGTGGATGGATGTTAGCCGCTAGCTTGCGAGCCCTGTCTTAAAGCAGCTCTTCTTGAGGGTGTTTCAGTGTTATAACTTTACTTTTATCGTCACTTTTTACACCAAAATGCGTCCATTCTGCCTTTTCTGTCTACACCCTGTGTCTGCTTGTAAGTACTCAGTGTGTGTGCGCTGCCCAACATGCTCCTCTGCTGGTAAAACCAACAATTTCATGACGTGACCACGACGCGCCCATACAAAAAATATTCCTTGTCCTCCAGTGATAATGATACCTGTAAGAAATTGACTTTGTCACCATGGCAACCAGGATTAGCGATTTATTCCGCCCGATTGTAGCTGAGCTAGCCACCAGCAACCCCAAAGGGAATAAGCAGTAGAAAACGGATGGATCGATCAAACACTGTGGATGGACGTTAGCCGCTAGCTTGCGGGCCATGTCTTAAAGCAGCTCTTCCTGAGGGTGTTTCAGTGTTATAACTTCACCTTTATCTCGACTTTTTTACACCAAAATGCGTCCATTTTGCCTTTTCTGTCTACACCCTGTGTCTGCTTGTAAGTACTCAGTGTGTGTGCGCTGCCCAACATGCTCCTCTGCTGGCAAAACCAACAATTTCATGACGTGACGACGACGCGCCCATACAAAAAATATTCCTTGTCCTCCAGTGATAATGATACCTGTAAGAAATTGACTTTGTCACCATGGCAACCAGGATTAGCGATTTATTCCGCCCGATTGTAGCTGAGCTAGCCACCAGCAACCCCAAAGGGAATAAGCAGTAGAAAACGGATGGATCGATCAAACACTGTGGATGGACGTTAGCCGCTAGCTTGCGGGCCATGTCTTAAAGCAGCTCTTCCTGAGGGTGTTTCAGTGTTATAACTTCACCTTTATCTCGACTTTTTTACACCCAAAATGCGTCCATTCTGCCTTTTCTGTCTACACACTGTGTCTGCTTGTAAGTACTCAGTGTGTGTGCGCTGCCCAACATGCTCCCCTGCTGGTAAAACCAACAATTTCATGACGCGCCCATACAAAAAATATATATTGGGAACTGGTACTTTTCAAGCAGGGTATAGTACCGTTTTTGATTGATTAGTACCACCATACTATGCTAGTACCGCCATACTATGCTAGTACCGGTATTGATGTTGTCTTCCTGTGTGTAGGAGTGTGCGCAGTATTTCCTGGAGGTGAAGGACAAAGACATCAAACACTCGCTGGCCGGACTTTTTGTGGAGATCCTCGTACCCGTCGCTGCCGTGAGTGTGGTTTAGCCCCGCCCCCCCCCGTCCGGCCGCGCAGCCGCCCGTAACCGCTTCATCCGCCCGCAGACGGTGAAGAACGAGGTGAACGTGCCGTGCCTGCGCAACTTTGTGGAGAGTCTGTACGACACCACCTTGGACCTGTCCTCCAGGAAGAAGCACTCCCTGGTGAGCCAGCGCCCCGCCTTTCCTCCACATTAGCAGCAATTTGGGTGGGGCCTTATGTCTCGGCGGGGAGGAAATAGGAGGAGGGACCGTTCATGAGGTTTGGGAGGAGGCGGGGGGGTTGAATGTCCAGGGCGGGGGCCCGTAAGGACCAGATGAGTCGCCCGCTGGCCTGTTCTAAAAATAGCTCAAATAGCAGCACTTACCAGTGAGCTGCCGCTATTTTTTAAATTGTATTTATTTACTAGCAAGCTGGTCTCGCTTTGCTGGACATTTTTAATTCTAAGAGAGACAAAAGTCAATTGCTTCTGATAACTTTCTGAAAGACAATTTTAGAGAAAAAATACAACCTTAAAAATGATTTTAGGATTTTTAAACACCTTTTAAATTCCTTCCTCTTCTTTCCTGACAATTTAAATCAATGTTCAAGTATATTTTTTATTATTATTGTAAAGAATAATAAATACATTTTAATTTAATTCTTCATTTTAGCTTCTGTTTTTTCGACGACGAATATTTGTGAAATATTTCTTCAAACTTATTATGATTAAAATTCAAAAAAATTATTCTGGCAAATCTAGAAAATCTGTAGAATCAAATTTAAATCTTATTTCAAAGTCTTTTGAATTTCTTTTAAAATTTTTGTTCTGGAAAATCTAGAAGAAATAATGATTTGTCTTTGTTAGAAATATAACTTGGTCCAGATTGGATTTTAACACATTTAAAACATGTCATCAAAATTCTAAAATTAATCTTAATCAGGAAAAATTACTAATAATTTTTTTAATTTTTTCAAAAAGATTCGAATTAGCTGGTTTTTCTTTTCTTTTTTTCGGTGGAATTTTGAATTTTAAAGAGTCGAAATTCAAGATAAAATATGTTTCAAAATGTAATTTTCATTTTTTTCCTGTTTTCTCCTCTTTTAAACCGTTCAATGTCAAATCAATGTTCAAATAATTGTATTTTTTTATTGTAAAGAATAATAAATACATTTTAATTTATTTCTTCATTTTAGCTTCTGTTTTTTTGACGAAGAATATTTGTGAAATATTTCTTCAAACTTATTATGATTAAAATTCAAAAAAATATTCTGGAAAATCTAGAAAATCTGTAGAATCAAATTTAAATCGTATTTCAAAGTCTTTTGAATTTCTTTTAAAATTTTTGTTCTGGAAAATCTAGAAGAATTAATGATTTGTCTTTGTTAGAAATATAGCTTGGTCCAATTTGTTATATATTCAAACAAAGTGCAGATTGGATTTTAACACATTTAAAACATGTCATCACAATTCTAAAATTAATCTTAATCAGGAAAAATTACTAATTATTTATTTATTTTTTTCAAAAAGATTCGAATTAGCTAGTTTTTCTTTTCATTTTTTTCGGTTGAATTTTAAAAAGTCGAAATTGAAGATAAACTATGATTTAAAATTTAATTTTCATTTTTTTCATGTTTTCTCCTCTTTTAAACCGTTCAATGTCAAATCAATGTTCAAATAATTTTATTTTTTTATTGTAAAGAATAATAAATACATTTTAATTTAATTCTTCATTTTAACTTCTGTTTTTTCGACGAAGAATATTTGTGAAATATTTCTTCAAACTTATTATGATTAAAATTCAAAAAAATATTCTGGAAAATCTAGAAAATCTGTAGAATCAAATTTAAATCGTATTTCAAAGTCTTTTGAATTTCTTTTAAAATTTTTGTTCTGGAAAATCTACAAGAAATAATGATTTGCCTTGTTAGAAATATAGCTTGGTCCAATTTGTTATATATTCTAACAAAGTGCAGATTGGATTTTAACACATTTAAAACATGTCATCAAAATTCTAAAATTAATCTTAATCAGGAAAAAATTACTAATTATTTTTTTGATTTTTTCAAAAAGATTCAAATTAGCTAGTTTTTCTCTTCATTTTTTTCGGTTGAATTTTAAAAAGTCGAAATTGAAGATAAACTATGATTTAAAATTTAATTTTAATTTTTTTCATGTTTTCTCCTCATTTAAACCGTTCAATGTCAACTCAATGTTCAAATATTTTTTTTTATTTTATTGTAAAGAATAATAAATACATTTTAATTTAATGCTTCATTTTAGCTTCTGTTTTTTGATGACAAATATTTGTGAAATATTTCTTCAAACTTATTATGATTAAAATTCAAAAAAATTATACTGGCAAATCTAGAAAATCTGTAGAATCAAATTTAAATCTTATTTCAAAGTCTTTTGAATTTCTTTTAAAATTTTTGTTCTGGAAAATCTAGAAGAAATAATGATTTGTCTTTGTTAGAAATATAGCTTGGTCCAATTTGTTATATATTCTAACAAAGTGTAGATTGGATTTTAACACATTTTAAACATGTCATCAAAATTCTAAAATTAATCTTAATCAGGAAAAATTACTAATTATTTTTTAAATTTTTTCAAAAAGATTCGAATTAGCTAGTTTTTCTCTTCATTTTTTTCGGTTGAATTTTGAATTTTAAAAAGTCGAAATTGAAGATAAACTATGATTTAAAATTTAATTTTCATTTTTTTCATGTTTTCTCCTCTTTTAAACCGTTCAATGTCAAATCAATGTTCAAATAATTTTATTTTTTTTATTGTAAAGAATAATAAATACATTTTAATTTAATTCTTCATTTTAGCTTCTGTTTTTTGACGAAGAATATTTGTGAAATATTTCTTCAAACTTATTATGATTAAAATTCCCCAAAATTATTCTGGCAAATCTAGAAAATCTGTAGAATCAAATTCTTTTGAATTTCTTTTAAAATTTTTGTTCTGGAAAATCTAGAAGAAATAATGATTTGTGTTTGTTAGAAATATAGCTTGGTCCAATTTGTTATATATTCTAACAAAGTGCAGATTGGATTTTAACACATTTAAAACATGTCATCAAAATTCTAAAATTAATCTTAATCAGGAAAAATTACTAATTATTTTTTAAATTTTTTCAAAAAGATTCGAATTAGCTAGTTTTTCTCTTCATTTTTTTCGGTTGAATTTTGAATTTTAAACAGTCGAAATTGAAGATAAACTATGATTTAAAACTTAATTTTAATTTTTTTCATATTTTATCCTCTTTTAAACCGTTCAAAGTCAAATCAATGTTCAAATAATTTTATTTTTTTTATTGTAAAGAATAATAAATACATTTTAATTTAATTCTTCATTTTAGCTTCTGTTTTTTTGACGAAGAATATTTGTGAATTATTTCTTCAAACTTATTATGATTAAAATTCAAAAAAATTATTCTGGCAAATCTGGAAAATCTGTAGAATCAAATTTAAATCTTATTTCAAAGTCTTTTGAATTTCTTTTAAAATTTTTGTTCTGGAAAATCTAGAAGAAATAATGATTTGTCTTTGTTAGAAATATAGCTTGGTCCAATTTGTTATATATTCTAACAAAGTGCAGATTGGATTTTTTAACCTTTTTAAAACATGTCATCAAAATTCTAAAATTAATCTTAATCAGGAAAAATTACTAATTATTTTTAAAAAAAATTCAAAAAGTTTCAAAAAGCTAGTTTTTCTTTTCTTGTTTTTCGGTTGAATTTTGAATTTTAAAGAGTCGAAATTGAAGCTTAAGTTTGTTTATTGCCCATTCATCGTCAATTGGGAGAAATTCCTGGAAATTTCGGTAATTTGGCCTTCGATATCTCGGGTGAGTTGTGTGTGTGTGTGGACGGTTGAAAGATCCGACTCGGGTAGAAAATGGCACACATTTTTGAGAATTTTGGGCGTTGGAGGACCTGAATATAAGTATTCATTTGAATGGGAATTTCCTGGATTTTTCGGGGAAACCAGGAATTTAAAAAAAATATGGAAAACTCGATGATATGAATGGGTTGATGTTGGGATTTTTCGAATCGTTTGAAAAACGTTGACGTAACAACAGTAAGAATTGAGAATTGGTATTTCGGAATTCATGGAATTTCGGGAAAACTAGGAATCTTTTTGCGTGAGTGGAAGTGAAGTGGATGTTGCAGCAGTTTGGAATCGATCGAGAAATGTGGGATCTGAATTTGTACAGTGTCGTCCCACGCTCTGACGAGAGATCGTACGCCTCCACCTTTTATTTGGACTTTCCCTGGTTACATGGCAACAGCTGTTTCTATGGGCGGGGGGTCATAAACAGCTATTGCCTTTGGTTACGAAACAGTTCAAAGAAAAGGTGCCCCTAACTTCTGTATTTTTTTTTCTTCTTGTTTTTGAACACTGACTTTTTCAATTCAATTTATCGCCATTGTTGCCGCTTGAAAGACGGAAGGCGCATCGATTGCTTGATTGATTGATTGATACTTTTATTAGTAGATTGCACAGTACAGTACATATTCCGTACAATTGACCACTAAATGGTAACACCCCAATAAGTCGGGGTCCACGTTAATCAATTGATGGTACAAATATATACTATCAACATAATACAGTCATCACACAAGTTAATCATCATAGTATGTACATTGAATTATTGACATTATTTACAATCCGGGGGGTGGGATGAGGAGCTTTGGTTGATATCAGAACTTCTTGCATCAACAGATGAATGGACATTGAAACAGTGTAGGTCTTATTTAGTAGGATATGTACAGCCAGCAGAGAACATAGTGAGTTCACATAGCATAAGAACAAGTATATACATTAGAAGTACATTTGAGTTGTTTATAATCCGGGGAGATGGGATGTGAATGGAGGAGGGTATTAGTAAAGTGTTGGTTTTATACTTTTATACCTGTTGGGAGTGCATTCCACATTGATGTGGCATAGAAAGAGAATGAGTTAAGACCTTTGTTAGATCGGAATCTGGGTTTAACGTGGTTTGTGGAGCTCCCCCTGGTGTTGTGGTTAAGGAAGTAGTTTGACATGTACTTGGGTATCGAGGAGGTGTAGCGGATTTTATAGACCAGGCTCAGTGCAAGTTGTTTGACTCTGTCCTCCACCCTGAGCCAGCCCACTTTGGAGAAGTGGGTTGGATTGAGGTGTGATCTGGGGCGGAGGTCTAAAAGTAACCGGATTAGCTTATTCTGGGATGTTTGGAGTCTAGATTTGAGGGTTTTGGAGGTGCAAGCGTAATCGAAGAAGGGTTGAATGAGAGTTCCCGCTAGAATCCTCACGGTGCTTTTGTTGACCAGAGAGGAATCTCGTTCTTTGGTCGACCTTTTTGACCACCTTGGTTGCCATTTTATCACAGGAAAGATTAGCCTCTAGAATGGAACCTAGGTAGGTGATCTCATCCTTCCTATGTCACCCAATTTTATAGTGACCTTCTTAAGTTTGATATGGGACCCGAATAGGATGGATTCCGTTTTACCTAAGTGTACAGATAGTTGTTTATAATCCGGGGAGATGGGATGTGAATGGAGGAGGGTATTAGTAAAGTGTTGTTTTAGAGCGGTTTTGAAGGAATATAGAGATGCACTTACTTTTATACCTGTTGGGAGTGCATTCCACATTGATGTGGCATAGAAAGAGAATGAGTTAAGACCTTTGTTAGGTCGGAATCTGGGTTTAACGTGGTTTGTGGAGCTCCCCCTGGTGTTGTGGTTAAGGAAGTAGTTTGACATGTACTTCGGTATCGAGGAGGTGTAGCGGATTTTATAGACCAGGCTCAGTGCAAGTTGTTTGACTCTGTCCTCCACCCTGAGCCAGCCCACTTTGGAGAAGTGGGTTGGATTGAGGTGTGATCTGGGGTGGAGGTCTAAAAGTAACCGGATTAGCTTATTCTGGGATGTTTGGAGTCTAGATTTGAGGGTTTTGGAGGTGCAAGCGTAATCGAAGAAGGGTTGAATGAGAGTTCCCGCTAGAATCCTCACGGTGCTTTTGTTGACCAGAGAGGAATCTCGTTCTTTGGTCGACCTTTTTGACCACCTTGGTTGCCATTTTATCACAGGAAAGATTAGCCTCTAGAATGGAACCTAGGTAGGTGATCTCATCCTTCCTATGTCACCCAATTTTATAGTGACCTTCTTAAGTTTGATATGGGACCCGAATAGGATGGATTCCGTTTTACCTAAGTGTACGGATAGTTGTTTATAATCCGGGGAGATGGGATGTGAATGGAGGAGGGTATTAGTAAAGTGTTGTTTTAGAGCGGTTTTGAAGGAATATAGAGATGCACTTACTTTTATACCTGTTGGGAGTGCATTCCACATTGATGTGGCATAGAAAGAGAATCAGTTAAGACCTTTGTTAGATTGGAATCTGGGTTTAACGTGGTTTGTGGAGCTCCCCCTGGTGTTGTGGTTAAGGAAGTAGTTTGACATGTAACTGGGTATCGAGGAGGTGTAGCGGATTTTATAGACCAGGCTCAGTGCAAGTTGTTTGACTCTGTCCTCCACCCTGAGCCAGCCCACTTTGGAGAAGTGGGTTGGATTGAGGTGTGATCTGGGGTGGAGGTCTAAAAGTAACCGGACTAGCTTGTTCTGGGATGTTTGGAGTTTAGATTTGAGGGTTTTGGAGGTGCAAGCGTAATCGAAGAAGGGTTGAATGAGAGTTCCCGCTAGAATCCTCAAGGTGCTTTTGTCGACCAGGGAGGAATCTCGTTCTTTGGTTGACCTTTTTGACCACCTTGGTTGCCATTTTATCACAGGAAAGATTAGCCTCTAGAATGGAAACTAGGTAGGTGATCTCATCCTTCCTATGTCACCCAATTTTATAGTGACCTTCTTAAGTTTGATATGGGACCCGAATAGGATGGATTCCGTTTTATCTAAGTGTACGGATAGTTGTTTATAATCCGGGGAGATGGGATGTGAATGGAGGAGGGTATTAGTAAAGTGTTGAAGTTGCCTGGAGGTGTTGTTTTAGAGCAGTTTTGAAGGAATATAGAGATGCACTTTCTTTTATACCTGTTGGGAGTGCATTCCACATTGATGTGGCATAGAAAGAGAATGACCTAAGACCTTTGTTAGATCGGAATCTGGGTTTAACGTGGTTTGTGGAGCTCCCCCTGGTGTTGTGGTTAAGGAAGTAGTTTGACATGTACTTCGGTATCGAGGAGGTGTAGCGGATTTTATAGACCAGGCTCAGTGCAAGTTGTTTGACTCTGTCCTCCACCCTGAGCCAGCCCACTTTGGAGAAGTGGGTTGGATTGAGGTGTGATCTGGGGTGGAGGTCTAAAAGTAACCGGACTAGCTTATTCTGGGATGTTTGGAGTCTAGATTTGAGGGTTTTGGAGGTGCAAGCGTAATCGAAGAAGGGTTGAATGAGAGTTCCCGCTAGAATCCTCACGGTGCTTTTGTTGACCAGAGAGGAATCTCGTTCTTTGGTTGACCTTTTTGACCACCTTGGTTGCCATTTTACCACAGGAAAGATTAGCCTCTAGAATGGAAACTAGGTAGGTGATCTCATCCTTCCTATGTCACCCAATTTTATAGTGACCTTCTTAAGTTTGATATGGGACCCGAATAGGATGGATTCCGTTTTACCTAAGTGTACGGATAGTTGTTTATAATCCGGGGAAATGGGATGTGAATGGAGGAGGGTATTAGTAAAGTGTTGTTTTAGAGCGGTTTTGAAGGAGGATAGAGATGCACTTACTTTTACACCTGTTGGGAGTGCATTCCACATTGATGTGGCATAGAAAGAGAATGAGTTAACACCTTTGTTAGATCGGAATCTGGGTTTAACGTGGTTTGTGGAGCTCCCCCTGGTGTTGTGGTTAAGGAAGTAGTTTGACATGTACTTCGGTATCGAGGAGGTGTAGCGGATTTTATAGACCAGGCTCAGTGCAAGTTGTTTGACTCTGTCCTCCACCCTGAGCCAGCCCACTTTGGAGAAGTGGGCTGGATTGAGGTGTGATCTGGGGTGGAGGTCTAAAAGTAACCGGACTAGCTTGTTCTGGGATGTTTGGAGTTTAGATTTGAGGGTTTTGGAGGTGCAAGCGTAATCGAAGAAGGGTTGAATGAGAGTTCCCGCTAGAATCCTCAAGGTGCTTTTGTCGACCGGAGAGGAATCTCGTTCTTTGGTCGACCTTTTTGATCACCTTGGTTGCCATTTTATCACAGGAAAGATTAGCCTCTAGAACGGAACCTAGGTAGGTGATCTCATCCTTCCTATGTCACCCAATTTTATAGTGACCTTCTTAAGTTTGATATGGGACCCGAATAGGATGGATTCCGTTTTACCTAAGTGTACGGATAGCTTGTTGCCAGCGACCCAGGTGCAAATATTGAGGAGTTCAGCACTGAGGATTTGTTCCACCTGTGACTTGTCCCTGCCGGACCCCCCGCAAACAGGAACAATTCACAGTGGCATGCAGATTAAAAAAAAAATGGTGGTTCCTGTCAATGTTTCAAAGCTTGTGACTCCCCCCCCCCCCAGGCCTTGTACCCCCTGGTGACGTGTCTGCTGTGCGTCAGCCAGAAGCAGCTCTTCCTCAGCCGCTGGCACGTCTTCCTCAACAACTGCCTGTCCAACCTCAAGGTCGGGGAAGATGGAGACGACCTGTGCGTTTGTGTCAGTGGCGTTGACGTCGATTTCCTGTTGTGAGTGCAGAACAGAGACCCCAAGATGGCCCGTGTGGCTCTGGAGTCCCTCTACCGCCTCCTGTGGGTCTACATGATCCGGATAAAGTGTGAAAGCAACACAGCAACGCAAAGGTGACGACAATTGTGATATCATCGGTGACGCACCAGTGTTAATTTTAGTCTGGAAATATTGTGTTGTTGTTGAGTGTCGGTGCTGTCTAGAGCTCGGCAGAGGAACCCTATAATACTCCTTGTAGTTGTCGGAAACAGCGGGAGGCAGGGTGAAGGTAAAAGGCTGTCTAATGCTTAAACCGAAAATTAAAAAAAAGGTGAGTTGAACGAAACTAAAACTGAACTGGCTACAAGGTAAACAAAAACAGGATCCTGGACGACAGCAAAGACTTACTGAGGAGCAAAGACGGCGTGCAAGTGTACATTCGAACATGACATGACATTCCACAACGGAAATAATCTTGATCGCTAAAACAAAGTAGATGCGGGGAATATCGCTCGAAGGAAGACACGAAGCTGCTACAGGAAAATACCAACAAAAGAGGAAAAGCTATCAATGCAGGAGCGCAAGGCAGGAACAAAAAAGCATAAAAAAGGAAAACAGCAAAAACTTCAGAATAAGTCAAGTAGACCTTCAATAAAAACTTGACATTTACAAAATTTTACTGTAAAATTAAAAAAAAAAATTTTTTTTTTTCAACATTTTACAGTACCAGTTTTTTTAGCGGGTTTTAAGGAAAATTCTGGCCACTTTTAATTTTTGTGTTAATTTTACATTGTTTTTTTTACAACATGATGTCGTCCATGGAAAAACAGTTATTTATATTTATATTATTTTTTTACTATTCTACAATTAGAGATAACTACTTTCCAACCTAAACTCATACAAATGTAACTAAAATGACATTTTAACATTACCAACATTATTATTACACATTCATACAGAAATCAAGCAGATATTTAGGTATTTATTTTTTCTCTTAAGAAAAAACCTTTTTTACTGTATAATAACGTAATGTTTGTTACTTTATTTAGTAAGTAGTCATTTTATTTCAGATCCAGGGAGATCCGTATGACAGAAGAAAAAACATAAAATAATTTAAAAAAAATATATATATATATACAGTATATAGTTAGATATTATTGAATCAAAATATATGCAGTTGCATACAATAAATTTATTTTTTCTCCATCATAATGGAGTATAAAAAATACATCAAAAAAAAAAAAAAAAATATATATATATATATATATATATATTAGATATTATTGAATCAAAATATATGCAATTGCATGCAATAAATTTATTTTTTTCTGTCAAAATGGAGTATAAAAAATGCATTTAAAAAAATAAGAAATTAATAAAACAATAAATAAAAAAATATATATTGTTAGATATTATTGAATCAAAATATATGCAAGTATATGCAATAAATGTATTTTTTTCTGACAAAATGGAGTATAAATAAAACATTTGAAAAAATAATAAATTAATAAAAAATAAAATAAATATATTTTTGGATATCATTAAATCAAAATATATGCAATTGCGTGCAGTAAATGTATTTTTACTGTCAAAATGTAGTATAAAAAATACATTTAAAAATAATAAAATAAAAATAAAAAATAAAAATATATATATATGTATATTGTTAGATATTATTGAATCAAAATATATGCAACTGCATGCAATAAATGTATTTTTTCTGTCTAAATGGAGTATGAAAAATACATTAAAAGAAATAATAAATTAGTAAGAAAAATAATAATAAAATATATATTGTTCGATATTATTGAATCAAAATATATGCGCCCCGCGACCCCAAAGGGAATAAGCGGTAGAAAATGGATGGATGGATATATGATTTTTTTAAATCAAATATATGCAATTGCATGCAATAAATGTATTTTTTTCTGTCAAAGTGGAGTATAAATTATACATTTAAAAAAATAATACATTAATAAAAAAAATATATAGATATGTATATATTGTTAGATATTATTGAATCAAAGTATATGCAATAAATGTCTTTTTTTCTGACAAAATGGAGTATAAATAAAACATTTGAAAAAATAATAAATTAATAAAAAAATTAAATAAAATAAATATATTTTTGGATATCATTGAAACAAAATATATGCAATTGCGTGCAATAAATGTATTTTTACTGTCAAAATGTAGTATAAAAAATACATTTAAAAATAATAAAATAAAATAAAAATAAAAATATATATATATATGTATATTGTTAGATATTATTGAATTAAAATATATGCAACTGCATGCAATAAATGTATTTTTTCTGTCTAAATGGAGTATGAAAAATACATTAAAAGAAATAATAAATTAATAAGAAAAATAATAATAAAATATATATTGTTCGATATTATTGAATCAAAATAAATGCGCCCCGCGACCCCAAAGGGAATAAGCGGTAGAAATGGATGGATGGATGGATGGATATATGATATTTTTGAATCAAAATATATGCAATTGCATGCAATAAATGTATTTTTTCTGTCTAAATGGAGTATAAAAAATAAATTAATTAATTAATTAAAAAATATATATATACATACATATTGTTAGAAATTTTTGAATCAAAATATATGTAGTTGCATACATTTATTGCATCCAATAAATGTATTTTTCTGTTAAAATGGAGTATAAAAAATACATTGAAAAAGTAATAAATTAATACAAAATAAAAATATATATTTTTATATAATATTGAATCAAAATATATGCAATTGCATGCAATAAATGTATTTTTTTCTGTCGAAATGGAGTATAAAAAATACATACAAAAAATTACAAATTAATTTAAAAAAAAATTGTTAGAAATGATTGAATCACAATATATGCAGTTGCACGCAATCAATGTATTTTTTTCTGTCAAAACGCAAAGAAAGAATACATTTAGTAAGTACTTTTTGGATACATTATATTTCCACGCGTTGGCAGGCCATTTAAAATGACGTGGCGGGCCAAATCTGGCCCCCGGGCCTTGACTGTGACACACGCGATCTACTATATCTAGTATAGTGCCTTGCTCAATGGAAGGCTGCTTTTGCCAAAGGTGAACGCTGTGTAACGCTTTCCCCTCCCACAGTCGCCTGACGTCCATCACCTCCACTCTCTTCCCTAAAGGAAGCCGCAGCGTGGTCCCCAGAGACATGCCGCTCAATATCTTTGTCAAGATCATCCAGTTCATCGCGCAGGTGGGTGGCGGTGCGACTTCTGCTGACGGAAAGTAACCAACGGACGTGTGTTTGTGCTCAGGAGAGGCTGGACTTTGCCATGAAGGAGATCATATTTGACCTGCTCAGTGTTGGCAAACCTGCCAAAGCCTTCAGCCTCAACCCAGAGGTACTCCTCTTCCTCTTCTTCTTCTGTGATCATTTTTAATATTGTGCTGCATTTTTATTGCACTTACTGTCAGAGCATGTATGACATCATATCCATCTGATTATTATACACTTTTATGTCACTTTTATCAATAATTGATTATTATACCAGTTGTATCTGCCCTTTTCACTATTACTCCTGTATTTATTTCCTATTTTTGTAATCAGATATTCCCTCCCCACTAGAGATAGGCAATTGTATCATCCGCAACCGCATCCCTAAAGTCGTCATCCACCCGAACCAATATTTTATCAGAACCGCAACCGCCCCTTGTTATATATCCGGAGTCGGCGACCTTTACCACTAAAAGAGCTAGTCTGACCCGTGTCACAAAGTAAAGAAGGCAATGGCGGCCACTAACTTTCTCGCGAATATGCGATGATGTTCATCCAGATAACGAGAAAAAGGGCGTGCTGTGAAGACATTGCCTTTGACGCCTTCTACATCATGTGCAAACCTGTATGCCAGTACGGCAACATGCCGTATGCAGCTTCCTCAAACACACGTACAAGATTGAAAGGCATACTGGGTGACACAGAGTACATTGATGGTTGTGATATAAACAATTTTAACACTCTTACTAATATGCACCACGCTGTGAAGCCACACCAAACAAGACTGACAAACACATTTCGGGAGAACGTCCTCACAGTAACACAATATAAACGCAACACAACAAATACCCAGAATCCTTTGCATCCATTACACTACCGGGGGGTGGCGGGATTTGCTGCTAGCGGGGTGTGTAATATAGTCAGGATGTGTCATGGATGCAAAGGATTCTGGGTATTTGTTGTGTTGCGTTTATGTTGTGTTACTGTGAGGATGTTTTCCCGAAATGTGTTTGTCATTCTTGTTTGGTGTGGCTTCACAGCGTGGCAAGTACATTGTACATGTTGTAGAAGGCGACAAAGGCTTCAGAGCACGCCCTAATACTTATTAAATGGGTGACTGCCGGCAGACATTTGTCTTCTTCGCTTTGTGACACGGGTCCAAAATGGCTCTTTGAACAGTAAAAGTTACCGATCCCTGAACCATGTGTATCAAATATTTCCAAATGGTTCAACCGCCACCCGCCCGAATCTGTCAAAAATCTATTTTTTCGTCATGTCACCCGCCCGACTCGCGGTTTATCCGCGGATGAGACCGCAAACTGTGCATCTCTACTCCCCGCGTTTCGGTCCACTTTTATCCCTCCGTATATTTGTATACTTTTATATATCATTTATAAAAAAAAATCTTTATTTAAATATTTATTTTGTTGTCCATAAGTCATTTATACATCTATGTATTTAAGTATTCATTAATATAATTGTATGTATTTGTGTTTTTTAAAATGTTGTTTAATTTTAGAAATATTTATTTATACAATTTTATATATTATTTATAATTTTCATTTTTTATTTTAAATATCTATTTTATTGTCCTTAAGTCATTTTTTTAATCTGGATATTTAATTATTCATTAATATAATTGTACATAGCTATCTTTTGAAAATGTAGTCATTTTATTTTGGAAATATTTATGTTTGTATATATGCATATCATTTTTAATTTTCTCTTTTTATTGAAATATTTAGTCATTTATTTATCTATAAATTTCTTTAATCATTAATATAATTGTATATATTTGTCTTTTTAATAATGTTATTTCATTTTAGAAATATTTATTTATACAATTTTGTACATTATATATATTTTTCTCTTTTTATTTACATATTTATTTTGTTGTCCATAAGTCATTTTTTAAAATCTATACATTTAATTATTCATTAATTAAATTGTACATATCTGTCTTTTGAAAATGTAATTATTTCATTTTTTAAATATTTATGTATATATCTTTACATATTATTTATAATGTTTTCTCATTTTATTCAAATATTTGTCTGATTGTCTGTGACTCATTTATCTATTGATGCATTTAATTCTTAATTTTTTTATGATTGTATATTATTTACCTTTTTTTAAATTATTCATTTATCAAATTGTATACATAATTTATACATTTATCTTCATTGAAATATTTATTATATTTTCTATAACTTTTTTTAATCAATACATGAAATGATTTTCTTTTTTAATTATCTTATTTTTGAAATGTTTATGTATTTTCGTAATATTTATAATTTTTATCATTTTATTTAAATATTTATGTGATTGTCTGTAACTCATTTATTTATCAATTCATTTAATTCTTAATTTTTTTATAATTGTATATTATTTACCTTTTTTCATTAATTATATTTGAATGATGGATACATCTAAATTTATATATAATTTATACATTTTTCTTCATTAAAATAGGTATTTTATTTCCTATAACTCATTTTTGTATCTATTCATCAAATTATTTTATTTTTGAAATGTTCATGTATGTTTTTTCGTATTATTTATAATTTTTTACATTTGATTTAAATATTTATCTGATTGCCTGTAACTCATTTATTTATCGATACATTTAATTCTTAATGTTTTAATAAAATGTATATTATTTCCATTATTTATTAATAATTTATCACATTTTAATACACCTAAAATATGTAGTTTATTTTCTGTAACTAATTTTTTTATCCATACATTAAATTATTTTATTTTTAAATTAATTTAGTTTTGAAATATTTATGTATATATCTTTACATATTATTTATATTTTTTTATCATTTTATTTAAATATTTATCTGGTTGTCTGTAAGTCATTTATTAATCGATACATTGAATTATTCATTTTTTTTTATAATTGTATATTATTTACCTTTTTTCATTTAATTATATTTGAATGATGCATTTATCTAACTTTATATATAGTTTATACATTTATCTTCATTAAAATAGGTATTTTATTTCCTATAACTCATTTTTGTATCTATTCATCAAATTATTTTATTTTTTAATTATTTTATTTTTGAAATGTTCATGTATATGTTTTTTCGTATTCTCATTTTATTTAAGTATTTATCTGATTGTCTGTAACTCATTTATTTATCGATACATTTAAGTCTTAATTTTTTAATAAAATGTATATTATTTCCCTTTTTTATTAATAATTTTTAATACAATTAAAATATGTAGTTCATTTTCTGTAACAATTTTTTTTATCCATACATTGAATTATTTTATGTTTTTAATTAATTTAGTTTTGAAATATTTATGTATATTATTTATATATTTTTATCATTTTATTTAAATACTTATCTGATTGTCTGCAAGTCATTTATTAATCGATACAGTGAATTATTCATTTTTTTATAATGTTATATTATTTAAATTATTCATGAATTATTAATTTATCTAACGTTGTATATAATTTATACATTTATCTTTATTAGATGATTTATTTTATTTTCTATAAATCATTTATTTATCCATTAAATTATTTTATTTTTTAATTATTTTACTTTTGAATAAGTTATTTATACCTCCCTTATATATGTATTACTAATATAGATTCTATTATATTATATTAATTTTTTTTTTAAACGCTACTTATTACTACTTTATTCATTTATTCATATATTTATTTACAGTTGATATAATTTTGTATTACAATATATAATATTTACTATGACACTTTTTCAATATTTTTCACCCTACTATGACAAAATGTAGAAGGGTTAGAATTAAAAAAAAAAAAAATAAATTCTGCTTCTTCCTGCTCCTTTTTGCACGTTGTTCAAGTGTCACCATGGTAACTCGGGCAGGGTCTACCCGGACTAAATTGTGGTCTTCTGCCACAGCGCATGAACATCGGCCTGCGAGCCTTCCTGGTGATAGCCGACGCTCTGCAGCAGAAAGATGGAGAACCTCCCATGCCCAACACGGGAGCCACCCTGCCCTCGGGGAACTCCTTGAAAAAGAAGAAAACCTACCTCAGCAAGACCCTCACGGAGGAGGAGGCCAAGCTCATAGGTGGGTTTCGCAGCCATCCCTCCGCCTCCGTCACTCTCATCGCCGTCTCTTGTCCGCGCAGGCATGTCCTTGTACTACTCGCAGGTGAGGAAGGCCCTGGACAACATCCTCAGGCACCTGGACAAGGAGGTGGGCCGCTGCATGATGCTCACCAGCGCCCAGATGCTCAACAAGGAACCCGAGGACATGATCACGTACGTCGTCATCTACAAACCCCGTTTCCGTATGAGTTGGGAAATTGTACATAAATATAAACAGAATACAATGATTTGCAAATCCTTTTCAAGCCATATTCAGTTGAAAATGCTACAAAGACAACATATTTGATCTTCAAACTCATATATACTAATAAAGTTGAGGAATGCTCATCAAACACTTATTTGGAACATCCCACAGGTGTGCGGGCTAATTGGGAACAGGTGGGTGCCACGATTGGCGATAAAAACGGCTTCCCAAAAAAATTCACAAGAAAGGATGGGGCGAGGTACACCCCTTTGTCCACAACTGCGTGAGCAAATAGTCAAACAGTTTAAGAACAACCTTTCTCAAAGTGACATTGCAAGAAATTTAGGGATTTCAACATCTACGCTCCATAATATCATCAAAAGGTTCAGAGAATCTGGAAAAATCACTCCACGTAAGCGGCATGGCCGGAAACCAACATTTCCGATCCCTCAGACAGCACTGTATCAAAAACCGACAAAAGGATATCACCACATGGGCTCAGGAACACTTCAGAAAACCACCGTCACTAAATACAGTTGGTCGCTACATCTGTAAGTGCAAGTTAAAGCTCTGCTTTGCAAAGCGAAAGGCATTTATCAACAACATCCAGAAACGCCGCCAGCTTCTCTGGGCCCGAGATCATCTAAGATGGACTGATGCAAAGTGGAAAAGTGTTCTGTGGTCTGACGAGTCCACATTTCAAATATTTTTGGGAAATATTCGACATTGTGTCATTCGGACCAAAGGGGAAGCGAACCATCCAGACTGTTATCGACGCAAAGTGTAAAAGCCAGCATGTGTGATGGTATGGGGGTGCATTAGTGCCCAAGGCATGGGTAACTTACACATCTGTGAAGGCACCATTAATGCTGAAAGGTACATACAGCTTTTGGAACAACATACGCTGCCATCTAAGTGCCGTCTTTTTCATGGACGCCCCTGCTTATTTTAGCAAGACAATGCCAAGCCACATTCAGCATGTGTTACAACAGCGTGGCTTTGTAAAAAAAAGAATGCGGGTACTTTCCTGGCCCGCCTGCAGTCCAGACCTGTCTCCCATGGAAAATGTGTGGCGCATTATGAAGCGTAAAATAGGACAGCGGAGACCCCGGACTGTTGAAGGACCGAAGCTCTACATAAAACAAGAACGGGAAAGAATTCCACTTTCAAAGCTTCAACAATTAGTTTCCTCAGTTCCCAAACGTTTATTGAGTGTTGTTAAAAGAAAAGGTGATGTAACACAGTGGTGAACATGCCCTTTCCCAACTACTTTGGCACGTGTTGCAGCCATGAAGTTCTAAGTTAATTATTATTTGCAAAAAAAAAAATAATGGCCGAAAACCACTGTCACTAAATACAGTTGGTCGCTACATCTGTAAGTGCAAGTTAAAGCTCTACTTTGCAAAGCGAAAGGCATTTATCAACAACATCCAGAAACGGCGCCGGCTTCTCTGGGCCCAAGATCATCTAAGATGGACTGATGCAAAGTGGAAAAGTGTTCTGTGGTCGGACGAGTCCACATTTCAAATATTTTTGGGAAATATTCCACATTGTGTCATCCGGACCAAAGGGGAAGCGAACCATCCAGACTGTTATCGACGCTAAGTTGAAAAGCCAGCATGTGTGATGGTATGGGGGTGCATTAGTGCCCAAGGCATGGGTAACTTACACATCTGTGAAGGCACCATTAATTCTGAAAGGTACATACAGCTTTTGGAACAACATATGCTGCCATCTAAGAGCCGTCTTTTTCATGGACGCCCCTGCTTATTTCAGCAAGACAATGCCAAGCCACATGTTACAACAGCGTGGTTTCGTAGTAAAATAGTGCGGGTACTTTCCTGGCCCGCCTGCAGTCCAGACCTGTCTCCCCTTAAAAATGTGTGGTGCATTATGAAGCGTAAAATAGGACAGCGGAGACCCCGGACTGTTGAAGGACTGAAGCTCTACATAAAACAAGAATGGGAAAGAATTCCACTTTCAAAGCTTCAACAATTAGTTTCCTCAGTTCCCAAACGTTTATTGAGTGTTGTTAAAAGAAAAGGTGATGTAACACAGTGGTGAACATGCCCTTTCCCAACTACTTTGGCACGTGTTGCAGCCATGAAATTCTAAGTTAATTTTTATTTGCAAAAAAAAAACAAAGTTTATGAGTTTGAACATCAAATATGTTGTCTTTGTAGCATATTCAACTGAATATGGCTTGAAAAGGATTTGCAAATCATTGTATTCTGTTTATATTTACATCTAACACCATTTCCCAACTCATACGGAAACGGGGTAAGTCCGCCCAAAACAAGCAGGCCTTAATGTCCCTCCCGGTCTTTGACAGCGGCGAGAGGAAGCCCAAAATCGACCTGTTCCGGACCTGTGTGGCCGCCGTGCCCCGCATCCTCCCTGACGGAATGTCCAAACCGGAGCTCATCGACCTCCTCTCGCGGTGAGCACACACCCCCCCGCCTCACCCGTCGTCGCCTTATTCACTTGACTTTGTCTCCGCCGCAGCCTCACGGTGCACATGGACGACGAGCTGCGCCTCATTTCCCAGAACTCCCTTCAGAGTCTGCTGCTGGACTTCTCCGACTGGAGGGAGGACGTCCTCTTCGGCTACACGCACTTCCTGTTACGTGAGGTATAACCGCCGCACATTACCCACACACACACACGGGCCGGGAAATACAAACCCCCAAAAGCAGTGAATTTGTCAGGTTGTGTAAATGCTAAATAAAAAGAGAATACAACAAATCCTTTCAAGCCATATTCAGTTGAATATGCTACAAAGACAACATATTTGATGTTCAAACTCATAAACTTTTTTTTTTTTGGCAAATAATAATTAACTTAGAACTTCATGGCTGCAACACGTGCCAAAGTAGTTGGGAAAGGGCATGTTCACCACTGTGTTACATCACCTTTTCTTTTAACAACACTCAATAAACGTTTGGGAACTGAGGAAACTAATTGTTGAAGCTTTGAAAGTGGAATTCTTTCCCATTCTTGTTTTATGTAGAGCTTCAGTCCTTCAACAGTCCGGGGTCTCCGCTGTCATATTTTACGCTTCATAATGTGCCACACATTTTCCATGGGAGACAGGTCTGGACTGCAGGCGGGCCAGGAAAGTACCCACACTCTTTTTTTTACGAAGCCATGCTGTTGTAACATGTGGCTTGGCATTTTCTTGCTGAAATAAGCAGGGGCGTCCATGAAAAAGACGGCGCTTAGATGACATCATATGTTGTTCCAAAACCTGAAAGTACCTTTCAGCATTAATGGTGCCTTCACAGATGTGTAAGTTACCCATGCCTTGGGCACTAATGCACCCCCATACCATCACACATGCTGGCTTTTACACTTTGCGTCGATAACAGTCTGGATGGTTCGCTTCCCCTTTGGTCCGGATGACACGATGTGGAATATTTCCAAAAACAATTTGAAATGTGGACTCGTCAGACCACAGAACACTCTTCCATTTTGCTTTAGTCCTTCTTAGATGATCCCGGGCCCAGAGAAGCCGGTGGCGTTTCTGGATGTTGTTGGTAAATGGCTTTCTTTTTGCCTAGTAGAGTTTTAACTTGCACTTACAGATGTAGCGACCAACTTTATTTAGTGACAGTGGTTTTCTGAAGAGTCCCTGAGCCCATGTGGTGATATCCTTTAGAGATTGATGTCGGTTTTTGATACAGTTTTTGATACTGAGGGATCGGAAATGTTGGTTTCCGGCCATGCCACTGACGTGGAGTGATTTCTCCAGATTCTCTGAACCTTTTGATGATATTATGGAGCGTAGATGTTGAAATCCCTAAATTTCTTGCAATTGCACTTTGAGAAAGGTTGTTCTTAAACTGTTTGACTATTTGCTCACGCACTTGTGGACAAAGGGGTGTACCTCGCCCCATCCTTTCTTGTGAATTTTTTGGGAAGCTGTTTTTATAGCCAATCATGGCACCCACCTGTTGCCAATCAGCCTGCACACCTGTGGAATGTTCCAAATAAGCGTTTGACGAGCATTCCTCAACTTTATCAGTATTTATTGCCGCCTTTCCTTACTTCTTTGTCACGTGTTGCTGGAAACAAATTCTAAAGTTAATGTTTATTTGTGGGCTTCACGGTGGTAGAGGGGTTAGTGCGTCTGTCTCACAATACGAAGGTCCTGCAGTCCTGGGTTCAAATCCAGGCTCGGGATCTTTCTGTGTGGAGTTTGCATGTTCTCCCCGTGAATGCGTGGGTTCCCTCCGGGTACTCCGGCTTCCTCCCACTTCCAAAGACATGCACCTGGGGATAGGTTGATTGGCAACACTAAAATTGGCCCTAGTGTGTGAATGTGAGTGTGAATGTTGTCTGTCTATCTGTGTTGGCCCTGCGATGAGGTGGCGACTTGTCCAGGGTGTACCCCGCCTTCCGCCCGATTGTAGCTGAGATAGGCGCCAGCGCCCCCCCGTGACCCCAAAAGGGAATAAGCGGTAGAAAATGGATGGATGGATGTTTATTTGCACCAAAAAAAAGTTTATGAGTTTGAACATCAAATATGTTGTCTTTGTAGCATATTCAACTGAATATGGGTTGAAAAGGATTTGCAAATGATTGTATTTTGTTTATATTTACATCCAACACCATTTCCCAACTCATATGGAAACGGGGTTTTTAAGTTGAAAAGGATTTGTCGTGTCGACTTCACTGCTTTCGGGGTTAGTACACTCAGGACTTTGTACACTTGTGTCTCCGGCCCAGGTCCAAGACACCCCCCAGGGTCTCCAGGACGCGTCCGTCAAGCTCCTGCTGCAGCTGCTCACTCAGTGGAGGCTGGCGCTTCAGCTGCAGGGCAAGACGCGAGGTGGCGGCGGCGGCGGCGTGGAGGTCGGTCAACCACGCCACTCCCCTTTTTTTTATTTCCGGGTCATTCTTCACCCGCCGCGGTCCTTCCTCTCACTCAGGCCAGCCCCAGGATGTCGGAGCGAAGCCCGCACTGCTCCGTGCTCCACGCTGTGGAGGGCCTGGCCTTGCTGCTCCTCTGCTCCTGCCAGATCAGCACCAGGAAGCTGGCGGTGGGCGTGCTCCGGGAGATACGCTGCCTCTTCACCGCGCTCGGACACGCCGAGGTGCACACACTGTCGGAACAGAAATTAGGAAAAAAAGAACATTAAAGGAGCCATATGTAATAACGTGGCCGGAAAGGGTACGGTCAAAGTTCTGTAGTCCTCCGAGGTTGCCAGATACACAGCACAACCCAGCTGGGTGGACCGGTCTAGTCTAAGGAACTTCAAACTTACTTACTAGGGGTTGAGGTGCTGGGACCGTAATAACTAAATAGACCAGCGTTTTTGTCAATAACAAATCAATCAATCAATCAATCAATGTTTACTTATATAGCCCTAAATCACTAGTGTCTCAAAGGGCTGCACAAACCACTACGACATCCTCGGTAGGCCCACATAAGGGCAAGGAAAAACTCACACCCAGTGGGACGTCGGTGACAATGATGACTATGAGAACCTTGGAGAGGAGGAAAGCAATGGATGTCGAGCGGGTCTAACATGATACTGTGAAAGTTCAATCCATAATGGATCCAACACAGTCGCGAGAGTCCAGTCCAAAGCGGATCCGACACAGCAGCGAGAGTCCCGTTCACAGCGGAGCCAGCAGGAAACCATCTCAAGCGGAGGCTGATCAGCAGCGCAGAGATGTCCCCAGCCGATACACAGGCGAGCAGTACATGGCCACCGGATCGGACCGGACCCCCTCCACAAGGGAGAGTGGGATATAGGAGAAAAAGAAAAGAAACGGCAGATCAACTGGTCTAAAAAGGGAGTCTATTTAAAGGCTAGAGTATACAAATGAGTTTTACACAGAAATGAGGCTATTTTCAGCCTGGGCGATACAGCCTTTTGTTAATATCTCGATATTTTCAGGCCGTATACCGGATTTTTCGGACTATAAGTCGTCGTTTTTTTCATAGTTCGGCCGTGGGTGCGACATATACTCCGGAGTAGATAGATAGATGGATAGATAGTACTTTATTGATTCCTTCAGGAGAGTTCCTTCAGGAAAATTACAATTCCAGCCGCAGTGTACAGAGTTGAGATCAATTTTAAAAAAAAAGTTATAATAAAGTAAATAACGGGGGTTTAAATGGAAACAAAATAGAGAAATATTACAATAAGAATAAAAAATAAAAAGCAACAATGGGAACAAAATAACAGTAAAATAAGAATATACCAAGACAAAGTAGGCAGTAGTGACCATGTTATGAAAACGTATTGTTATTGTTTTGCATCCCCTATCATCCTAGTACCCCCCGCCCCAGAGATGACTTGTACAGTCTAATAATAGCGTGTGGGACTTATGTGTGAAATTATTAACACATTACCGCAAAATATCTAATAATATTACCGTATTTCCTTGAATAGTATGCGCCTGCCTAGAATTTCCACAGGGTCAAACTCGTCACGTCATCATTTTCTAAATGGAGGAGGCTTATTTCAATCATTTGAAGTCGCATAAAGGGAAGAAGATTTAGAGTTATTCAGTAAGATTTAAGGTCCAAGCTATTGAATATGCGAAAAAGAACAGTAAGCAGCTATGTTTTATTAATATACCGTAGCTGCGTGTGTCAAATGTGAGTCATTAAATGACTCCCGCCTCCTGGTGGTAGAGGGCGCTAGTGATCCTTCTTGCGACAACTCGGCTGCAGAAGAAGTGACAACAAGCAGCGATCGTTTATTTTTTCCTTGTCGCTTCCACTTTTAACATGGGGGATTACATATCTAAAAGAAAACCGTTTTCTAAACTGGACTTTCAATCGAAGCAGGAGGTAATTAAGGAAGATCTCCATCGAGACAGAGAGACTTTTATTACGTCTATAAACAAGTTGGTTATTTATGCCTTATATAACGTACACTTATTCAGCCTGTTGTTCACTATTCTTAAATTATTTTAAATTGACTTTCAAATGTCTATTCTTGGTGTTGGGTTTTATCAAATAAATTTCCCCCAAAAATGCGACTTATGGGTTAGGCAACTTATTGATGTTTTTTTCCTTCTTTGTTATGCATTTTCAGCAGCTACGACGTATACTCCGGAGCGATTTATAATCCGAAAAATACGGTATATCTCCTTATTTTCCCTTAGCCTTGAATGAACACTCGATGCATATAAAGGACTGTCTCAGAAAATTTTAATATTGCGATTAAGTCCTTTATTTTCTGTAAAGCAACTGAAAACATGAAAATGTCACACATTCTGGATTCATTACACATCAACGGAAATATTGCCAGCCTTTTATTATTTCAATATTGCTGATTCTGGCATACAGCTTAAGAAAACTCAAAAATCCTATCTCAAAAAAAATGGAATCTTTCCTCAGACTAAGTAAAAAAAAAAAAGGTTTTATAACATCAAAACAAAATCAAACATTTGAAAGTGTCAATTATTTCACTCAGTACTTGGTTGGGAATTATTTTGCACGGATTACTGCATCATATCGGCGTGGCATGGAGGCAATAGGCCTGTGGCATTGCTGAGGTGTTATGGATGCACAGGATGCTTCAAGAGCGGCTTTTAGCTCATTTACATTATTGGGTCTGGTGTCTTTCAGCTTCTTCTTCACAATACCCCACACATTCTCTATGGGGTTCAGGTCAGGTCAATCAAAGACAGCAATGCCATGGTCAGTACACCAGTTAGTGCTGGTTTTGGCACTGTGGGCAGGTGCCAGATCATGCTGGAAAACAAAATCCTCATGACCGGGCTAGCATGCTAAGCATTACACTAGCATAGCTCGGTTGGTAGAGCGGTCGTGCCAGCAACTTGAGGGTTGCAGGTTCGATCCCCGCTTCCGTCATCCTAGTCACTGCCGTTGTGTCCTTGGGCAAGACCTGCTCCCAGTGCCACCCACACTGGTTTAAATGTAACTTAGATATTGGGTTTCACTATGTAAAGCGCTTTGAGTCACTAGAGAAAAGCGCTATATAAATATAATTCACAGTAATTCACTAATAATAATAGTTTTTATTTGTAAAAAAAAAACAAAAAACAATTTCCATTGAGCAAACAACCTCAAAGTGCTACAGTGATAAAAAGTTAATAAAAATAAAAACTAGAACCAGCACGCATTTATCTTTAAAAAAAAGTTTGTTTTAAGCCTTTTTTAAAAAGCATTCACAGTCTGTGGTGCCCTCAGGTGGTCAGGGAGAGCCCGGTCTCCCGTTGTTTGTAGCTTTGTCCTCGGAGGTTAGTCTGTGCGGAGCGGAGGTGTCGTGTGGATCACACTAAGCGTTGGTTGCAGGAACGTACTACCTTTGTTAGACAAGATCATAGACTGTATCGGACATTATAGTTTACATACCAAATGTCCATTTCCATTTATTACAAGTAGTAAGAAAACTTAAATGCCTGACTTACCTATCGTCTCCATCTTTCAAAGGCATCAAATCCTGGTTTTGTTCCTGGCTTTGTCATGAGAATGGTAACGATTTCTTTTAGATGGACGAAGGTCTGCCATGTTTAGTAACTTTACCAGTGGCAGTAGCCGGACCAATGTGGCGGTGTGTAACTGGCAACCTGGGTGCGACACACTCACGGACTTTCTAATTGGTCAAACGGTGGAGGGGCGGGGCATTGAAATAAAAACAATAACAATATTTCGGGGCTGTTATCAGTTGTAGAGGTATTGGAATAGAACATGATTTTATTAATGGCATGAAATGATGGCTCCTTTAAAGGACTGATACGTAGGATTATGAATGTGTGCTTCTTCTCCCCTGCCAGGATGATGACAAACCCATGATCGAGGTCATGGACCAGCTGAGTCCAGCAGTGATGGACAGCGTCGTTCACGTGGCCGTATCTGACTCGGTACGAGGAAATATCAACATTTGGACTAGGGCTGATTATTGTCATTTTGACCTATATCGTATCGGCACTTTTTTTTTTTTTATCAGTAACAGCCTTCCTCTCACTCCTACATCTTTTTCGCTTAACGGTCAAAACTTCCACTTTTTGCCGGGCAATCCAGTTTTTGTCCTTCATTCCTAGTGCCTAAATACATATATATATATATATACTATGTCCACCCATCCATCCGTTTTCTACCACTTATTTCCTTGGGGGGCGCTGGTGCCTATCTCAGCTACAATTGGGCGGAAGGCGGCGTACACCCTGGACAAATCGCCACCTCATCGCAGGCATATATATATGTATATGTACATATACATATATATAGGTTACTGTGGTTTATCCGTTATACAGTGCTCAACATACGTTAGGCCAGGAAAAAATACAGAGGCTACTTCATCCCTACAAGCCTGTCACAGACACTTCAATAAAATCCCCTGAAGAGCAGGGAAACCTGCGCCAAATACCCTATATATATATGTAGCAACCACAGACACTTAAAAAAAATCAATAAAGTGTGTGGTTGTTCCATATAAAGTTGAAGTACCAATGAAATATGTAGGGTGTGTTTCGCAGGTTTCCCTGCTCTTCAGGGGATTTTATTGAAGTTTCCGGGGTTGTTACATACCCTATATATATATGTTGCAACCGCACACAGTTCAATAAATAGATATATAGGGTATGTTTCGCAAGTTTCCCTGCTCTTCAGGGGGATTTTATTGAAGTGTGTGTGGTTGTTACATATGTGTAGGGTATGTAACAACCAAAGTGTCTGTGGTTGTTACATACCCTACACATATGTGGTTGTTACATATGTGTAGGTTGTTACATACCCTACACATATGTAACAACCACAGACACTTCAATAAAATCCCCTGAAGAGCAGGGAAACCTGCATGCATACATACCCTATACATATGTAACAACCACACACACTTAATTGATTTGTGTGTGTGGTTGTTACATATACAGTATATATATATATATTGGGTAAGTTTCACTGGTTTCCCTCCTATTCAGGGGATTTTATTGAAGTGTCTGTAGTTGTAACATACCCCATAAATGCGTAACAGCCACAGACACTTCAATAAAATCCCCTGAAGAGCAGGGAAACCTGCGAAACAGGCTTGTAGGGATGAAGTAGCCTCTGTGTTTTTTCCTGATCTAACATATACATTTTATATATATAATTTATTTATTTATAACAAAATATGGGTAACTTAAATGTAAAAATAAATTGATGTAAAGATAGAGTTTGCTTGCAGCTTAGTCGCCTGATTTTTTTAACGTACCACAGTTTTTTTTCAGGTAAAGCTGGGAAATCTACTCACCTGCCGCTGACTGGGGGGCCGGTCCTTACGCATCCCACTCCGCGGCAGGACTGCAGACCACGCCCCCCTCCACAATTATATTTACATCATTAGATAATAAACTTTTGCGGGCCACTTTAAATGACGAGGCATGAGCCCCTTCTGGCCCTTGGGCCTTGAGTTTGACACCACGTAACAAAGGTGTTGGTAAAATCCTCAATATATATTTTGAGGACTTTTCAGTCCGGCTTGTCTCAGCCTTCTCGCTCTGTGCGTGTCTTTCTCTCTCTAACTCCCAACAACGTATCTCGTCCCAGCTGCTGCTAATAAGGGCGACAGGCGATTAGATAACAAGTCCCAGCTGGGCAATCTATTCACCTGCCGTTGACCTGGAGGCCGGTCCTTACACACCCCGCTCGACGGCAGGCCCGCAGACCACGCCCCCTCCACAATAATATTTATAATAGGCTTTTGTAGCCCACATAAAATAACGAGGCAGGGGCCATGTCCGGCCCTTGGGCCTTGAGTTTGACACCAGGTAACAAAGGCGTTGGTGAAATCCTCAGTATATATTTTGAGGACTTTTCAGTCCGGCGTGTCCCTGCCTTCTCGCTCTGTGCGTGTCTCTCTCATTAACTCCCAAAAACGTATCTCGTCCCAGCTGCTGCAAATAAGGGCGACAGGCGATTAGATAACAAGTCCCAGCTGGGCAATCTACTCACCTGCTGCTGACTTTGAGGCCGGTCCTTACACACCCCGCTCTGCGGCAGGCCCGCAGCCTACGCCCCCTCCACAATAATATTTATAATAGGCTTTTGCAGCCCACATAAAATAACGAGGCATGGGTCATGTCTGGCCCCCGGGCCTTGAGTTTGACACCACATAACAAATATGTTGATGAAATCCTCAGTATATATTTTGAGGACTTTTCAGTCCGGCGTGTCCCTGCCTTCTCGCTCTGTGTGTGTCTCTCTCTCTCATTAACTCCCAAAAACGTATCTCATCCCAGCTGCTGCTAATAAGGGCGACAGGCGATTAGATAAGCTCCAGCTGGGCAATCTACTCACCTGCCGCTGACTTTGAGGCCGGTCCTTACACACTCCGCTCTGCGGCTGGCCCGCAGACCACGCCCTCTCCACAATAATATTTATAATAGGCTTTTGCAGCCCACATAAAATAACGAAGCATGGGCCATGTCTGGCCCCTGAGCCTTGAGTTTGACACCACGTAACAAAGGTGTTGATGAAATCCTCAGTATATATTTTGAGGACTTTTCAGTCCGGCGTGTCTCTCTCTCTCTCTCTCTCTCTCTCTCTCTCTCTCTCTCTCATTAACTCCCAAAAACGTATCTCGTCCCAGCTGCTGCTAATAAGGGCGACAGGCGATTAGATAAGTCCCAGCTGGGCAATCTACTCACCTGCCGCTGACTTTGAGGCCGGTCCTTACAGGTCCGCAGACCACGCCCTCTCCACAATAATATTTATAATAGGCTTTTGCAGCCCACATAAAATAACAAAGCATGGGCCATGTCTGGCCCCTGAGCCTTGAGTTTGACACCACGTAACAAAGGTGTTGATGAAATCCTCAGTATATATTTTGAGGACTTTTCAGTCCGGCGTATCTCTCTCTCTCTCTCTCTCTCTCTCTCTCTCTCTCTCTCTCTCACATTAACTCCCAAAAACGTATCTCGTCCCGGCTGCTGCTAATAAGGGCGACAGGCGATTAGATAACAAGTCCCAGCTGGGCAATCTACTCACCTGCCGCTGACTTTGAGGCCGGTCCTTACAGGTCCGCAGACCACGCCCTCTCCACAATAATATTTATAATAGGCTTTTGCAGCCCACATAAAATAACAAAGCATGGGCCATGTCTGGCCCCTGAGCCTTGAGTTTGACACCACGTAACAAAGGTGTTGATGAAATCCTCAGTATATATTTTGAGGACTTTTCAGTCCGGCGTGTCTCTCTCTCTCTCTCTCTCTCTCTCTCTCTCTCATTAACTCCCAAAAACGTATCTCGTCCCAGCTGCTGCTAATAAGGGCGACAGGCGATTAGATAACAAGTCCCAGCTGGGCAATCTACTCACCTGCCGCTGACTTTGAGGCCGGTCCTTAGAGGTCCGCAGACCACGCCCTCTCCACAATAATATTTATAATAGGCTTTAGCAGCCCACATAAAATAACAAAGCAGGGGCCATGTCTGGCCCCTGGGCCTTGAGTTTGACACCACGTAACAAAGGTGTTGGTGAAATCCTCAGTATATATTTTGAGGACTTTTCAGTCCGGCGTGCCTCTCTCCCTCATTAACTCCCAAAAACGTATCTCGTCCCGGCTGCTGCTAATAAGGGCGACAGGCGATTAGATAACAAGTCCCAGCTGGGCAATCTACTCACCTGCCACTGACTTGGAGGCCGGTCCTTACAAAAAAACTGTTTATCGTCCTCATTGACTTCTAATAATCGGTATCAGTATTGGCCCGGGAACAAAACGTTTGGACCATTATTCATGTATTTGTTTGACCCCCTGGCAGTCCACTTTACCCATGAACCACCACGTGGACCTCCAGTGGCTGGTGGAGTGGTCGGCGCGCCTGGTGAGCAGCTCCTACGACGTGAAGAGCCCCAGCCACGTGTGGATCTTCGCCCAGTGCCTGAAGGACCCCTGGGTGCTGTGCCTGCACATCTTCCTCAGGCAGGAGCACCTGCCCAAACACTGCCCCGTCGCCCTGGGATACGCCTGGCCCTACGCCTTCACCCGGGTGCAGCTGCTCCTGCCGCTGGTGGACCCCAAGTAGGTGCGCGCCACGTGGGCGGGACCTTAGGCCCGTACTAAAGCCCGCCTCCTCCTGCAGCAGCCCGGTGAACGCCAAGAAGACCAGCTCCAGCGACAACTCCATGTCCCTGTGGAGGAACTACCTGATCTTGTGTCTGGGCGTGGCCAAGCCCAGCATCATGTCGCCGGGGCACCTGCGGGCGTCCACGCCCGAGATCATGGCCACCACGCCGGACGGCAGCGTCACCTACGACAACAAGGTGCGTGAAGACAATGTCCGGTACAGAAGAGTACGTAAAGAAATTATGTCATCATTCAGGTGATCGGCACGCCGTCAGTGGCCTGGCTGCTAAAGCAACTGGTTCCACTCATGAGAGCAGAGAGTCTGGAGATCACCGAGTCTTTGGTCTTGGGCTTCGGGTGCACCAACGCTCTGGTCTTCAGGTAGGCGGGATCACCAGGTTCCGAAAGGCCGTCGCTGATTTGTTTTTTGTTTTTTTACAGAGAGCTCATGGAGGAACTCCATCCACTCATGAAGGAGGCGCTGGAACGTCGACCCGAGGTAAAAAAAAAAAAATCATAGTGCAGGGGTCGGGAACCTTTTTGGCTGAGAGAGCCAAAAAGCCAAATATTTTAAAACGTATTTCCGTAATATTTTTTTTAACACTGAACACAACTAAACGTGTGCATTTTTAAGTAAGACCAACATTTCTAGAGTATGATAGGTCTCTTATTCTTTGTAATAACATTGTTATTCTGAAGCTAAATGTGGAGGAGGCGTGGCCCGCGGGCATGCAGCGAACTGGGGTGTTGCCAGGACCGGCCTCGAAATCAGCGAGAGCTGCGTGGAAGGCCCACCTGGGCCTTGTTATCGCTCTGTTATAAGCAGCAGCCAGGAGGAGAGACACGGCTGGGGCTGGAGCCAGAGCGCGAGCGATAACGAAAGAGAAAAATACAATTGCTGGAAAGCAACTGAGAGATTTATTGAGAAATAAAACAATAGTGTAACCCTGAAACGGGCTCTCATGTCGGTGTTTGGTGGTCTGAAGAGGGGTCGGGAACCTTTTTGGCTGAGAGAGCCAAAAAGCCAAATATTTTAAAATGTATTTCCGTAAGAGCCGTATAATATTTTTTTTAACACTGAACACAACTAAACGCGTGCATTTTTAAGTAAGACCAACATTTCCAGATTATGATACGTCTCTTATTCTTTGTAATAACATTGTTATTATGAAGCTAACTGTGGAGGGGGCGTGGCCCGCGGGCCTGCAGCGAACTGGGGTGTTGCCAGGACCGGCCTTGAAATCAGCGAGAGCTGCGTAGATGGCCCACCTGGGCCTTGTTATCGCTCTGTTATAAGCAGCAGCCAGGAGGAGAGACGGGGCTGGGGCTGGAGCCAGAGCGCGAGTGATAACGAAAGAGAAAAATACAATTGCTGGAAAGCAACTGAGAGATTTATTGAGAAATAAAACAATAGTGTAACCCTGAAACGGGCTCTCATGTCGGTGTTTGGTGGTCTGAAGAACCCCCCAGGAGGACAAGCCCCACACTAACCAATAATAAATAAATTACTTCTTAACGCAACTTCTTGAAGAGGTGCGGTAGTAAACGGATGGATGGACTAAAAATGCATGAGGATGTTTTAGGTTTTGAACATTATTTTGAACACTTATTACAAGTGGAATTATTCATGACTTATCATGTTAAGCAATGTCAGCTCAGATTTATCCGAGAGCCAGATGCAGTCATCAAAAGAGCCACATCTGGCTCTAGAACCATAGGTTCCCTACCCCTGTTCTAGTGTGTTCCCGTAGCTTCCCTTAAAGTAGCATGAGAGTGGGAAAAAGCGAGTTGCCTCTGTGTTGAAGTTGGTAGCTTATATCGGAATCAGAAGTACAAACCCCGTTTCCATATGAGTTGGGAAATTGTGTTAGATGTAAATATAAACAGAATACAATGATTTGCAAATCCTTTTCAAGCCATATTCAGTTGAATATGCTACAAAGACAACATATTTGATGTTCAAACTCATAAACTTTATTTTTTTTTGCAAATAATCATTAACTTAGAACTTCATGGCTGCAACACGTGCCAAAGTAGTTGGGAAAGGGCATGTTCACCACTGTGTTACATCACCTTTTCTTTTAACAACACTCAATAAACGTTTGGGAACTGAGGAAACTAATTGTTGAAGCTTTGAAAGTGGAATTCTTTCCCATTCTTGTTTTATGTAGAGCTTCAGTCCTTCAACAGTCCGCTGTTGTATTTTACGCTTCATAATGCGCCACACATTTTCCATGGGAGACATGTCTGGACTGCAGGCGGGCCAGGAAAGTACCCGCACTCTTTTTCTACGAAGCCACGTTGTTCTAACACGAACTGAATGTGGCTTGGCATTGTCTTGCTGAAATAAGCAGGGGCGTCCATGAAAAAGACTGCGCTTAGATGACAACATATGTTGTTCCAAAAGCTGTATGTACCTTTCAGCATTAATGGTGCCTTCACAGATGTGTAAGTTACCCATGCCTTGGGCACTAATGCACCCCCATACCATCACACATGCTGGCTTTTACACTTTGCGTCGATAACAGTCTGGATGGTTCGCTTCCCGTTTGGTCCGGATGACACGATGTCGAATATTTCCAAAAACAATTTGAAATGTGGACTCGTCAGACCACAGAACACTTTTCCACTTTGCATCAGTCCATCTTAGATGATCTCGAGCCCAGAGAAGCCGGCGGCGTTTCTGGATGTTGTTGATAAATGGCTTTCACTTTGCATAGTAGAGCTTTAACTTGTACTTACAGATGTAGCGACAAAATGTATTTAGTGACAGTGGTTTTCTGAAGTGTTCCTGAGCCCATGTGGTGATATCCTTTAGAGATTGATGTCGGTTTTTGATAGGGATCGTAAATGTTGGTTTCCGGCCATGCCGCTTACGTGGAGTGATTTCTCCAGATTCTCTGAACCTTTTGATGATATTATGGAGCGTAGATGTTGAAATCCTTAAATTTCTTGCAATTGCACTTTGAGAAAGGTTGTTCTTAAACTGTTTGACTATTTCCTCACACAGTTGTGAAGCTGTTTTTATACCCAATCATGGCACCCACCTGTTCCCAATTAGCCTGTTCCAAATAAGTGTTTGATGAGCATTCCTCATCTTTGTCAGTATTTATTGCCACCTTTCCCAACTTCTTTGTCACGTGTTGCTGGCATCAAATTCTAAATTTAATGATTATTTGTAAAAAAAAAAATGTTTATGAGTTTGAACATCAAATATGTTGTCTTTGTAGCATATTCAACTGAATATGGCTTGAAAAGGATTTGAAAATCATTGTATTCTGTTTATATTTACATCAAACACAATTTCCCAACTCATATGGAAACGGGGTTTGTACTTCAAGAGGGCGTTGTTGAGACGAGTCATGATCGTGTTTGAAATGTCTGCTTGGCCGCCAGAACAAGAAGCGCAGGGAGCGGAGGGATCTTCTCCGACTGCAGCTGCTGAGGATCTTTGAACTGCTGGCCAACGCTGGAGTCATCAGTGACAGGTGACGCCAACACAGTGACGCTTGCGCAATACAAACACTGATGACATCTATTAAACAAGACCAGAAGCAAGGAATTAAACAGAGACAGAATCAAATTTGGCTCAATTGAGGAGAGACGTCTGGACTGGCATCTTGTACAGTCTCCCCGCACGCTCAGGGGCTGGTTTGTCGCCGCTTCTGTAGTTCTTGGGTCAAGACAAAATCTTTCTGTAGATTATTCAAAGACAGCTTTTGTCGCAGGGAACTCATGGAAAGACAACGTTTTGTGATGACTTGGATACAATTATTCTAACAGAAGCGTTTGTACGGTGAGGCAAATTTCCCCGTAAGAAACCATGTAAAGTCCATATTTTAGTAAGAAAACTAAATGAAGTGGAAGTGAAATGCTGAAAGAATGTAGTATGAATGTAAGAATAGTTTGAATGTTGGAATGCTTTGAGTGTTGAAGAGTTTGAATTTCCAGGAAAAAACGGAATTTGGTTTGGAACTTGGGAAAGTCTTAGTTGGATGAGTTGCAGGTGGAATGGTTTGAAAAGGTTGAAAAAATGTGGGAAATAGTCGAAATTTGAAAAATGTCCCATTCATTACAATGGGAATTTTGGGAAAAGCGGGAATTTTTTGGAAAAGGTAAAAGACTTGAATGTTCTGAATGAGTTGCGATGCTTGGTGTTGGAATTTTTCAAATCGGTCGAGAAATGTTGAAGTTGTAACATTTTTTATTGAGAAATGGTATTTGGGAATTTTCGGGAAAACCGGGAATTTTCTTTGTTTCTGTCCTGATTAAAGGGGAACATTATCACGATTTCAGAAGGGTTAAAAACAATAAAAATCAGTTCTCAGTGGCTTATTTGGTTTTTCGACGTTTTTTTCAAAATTGTACCCATTTTAGAATGTCCCGAAAAAAGGCTTTAAAGTGCCTGATTTTCGCTATCTGTAAATCCAGCTAGCCTAAATAGCATGTTAGCATCGATTAGCTGGCAGTCATGCCGTGCGCAAATATGTCTGATTAGCACATAAGTCAATAACATCAACAAAACTCACCTTTGTGATTTCGTTGACTTTATCGTTGGAAATGCATCTGCTTTGAGTGTCGCAGGATATCCACACATCTCTGTCGTAGCATCGCTATCGTCGGTAAAATGTGCAGAACAAACGAGGGACTTTCGCATCTTTTGACAGTGGTGCAACTTGAATCCGTCGATTGGTATGTGTTTGTTTGGCATTAAATGTGGGTGGAGGGAAAGGCTGGATGCAAATATAGCTACAAATGTACATACAGCTAGCCTATATAGCATGTTAGCATCAATTAGCTGGCAGTCATGCCGTGCGCAAATATGTCTGATTAGCACATAAGTCAATAACATCAACAAAACTCACCTTTGTGATTTCGTTGACTTTATCGTTGGAAATGCATCTGCTTTGAGTGTCGCAGGATATCCACACATCTCTGTCGTAGGATCGCTATCGTCGGTAAAATGTGCAGAACAAACGAGGGACTTTAGCATCTTTTGACACTGGTGCAACTTGAATCCGTCGATTGGTATGTGTTTGTTTGGCATTAAATGTGGGTGGAGGGAAAGGCTGGATGCAAATATAGCTACAAATGTACATACAGCTAGCCTATATAGCATGTTAGCATCGATTAGCTGGCGGTCATGCCGCGACCAAATATGTCTGATTAGCACATAAGTCAATAACATCAACAAAACTCACCTTTGTGATTTCGTTTACTTTATCGTTAGAAATGCATCTGCTTTGAGGGTCGCAGGATATCCACACATCTCTGTCGTAGCATCGCTATCGTCGGTAAAATGTGCAGAACAAACGAGGGACTTTCGCATCTTTTGACAGTGGTGCAACTTGAATCCGTCGATTGGTATGTGTTTGTTTGGCATTAAATGTGGGTGGAGGGAAAGGCTGGATGCAAATATAGCTACAAATGTACATACAGCTAGCCTATATAGCATGTTAGCATCGATTAGCTGGCGGTCATGCCGCGACCAAATATGTCTGATTAGCACATAAGTCAATAACATCAACAAAACTCACCTTTGTGATTTCGTTTACTTTATCGTTGGAAATGCATCTGCTTTGAGGGTCGCAGGATATCCACACATCTCTGTCGTAGCATCGCTATCGTCGGTAAAATGTGCAGAACAAACGAGGGACTTTCGCATCTTTTGACAGTGGTGCAACTTGAATCCGTCGATTGGTATGTGTTTGTTTGGCATTAAATGTGGGTGGAGGGAAAGGCTGGATGCAAATATAGCTACAAATGTACATACAGCTAGCCTATATAGCATGTTAGCATCGATTAGCTGGCGGTCATGCCGCGACCAAATATGTCTGATTAGCACATAAGTCAATAACATCAACAAAACTCACCTTCGTGATTTCGTTTACTTTATCGTTGGAAATGCATCTGCTTTGAGGGTCGCAGGATATCCACACATCTCTGTCGTAGCATCGCTATCGTCGGTAAAATGTGCAGAACAAACAAGGGACTTTCGCATCTTTTGACAGTGGTGCAACTTGAATCCGTCGATTGGTATGTGTTTGTTTGGCATTAAATGTGGGTGGAGGGAAAGGCTGGATGCAAATATAGCTACAGATGTACATACAGCTAGCCTAAATAGCATGTTGGCATCGATTAGCTGGCAGTCATGCCGTGCGCAAATATGTCTGATGAGCACATAAGTCAATAACATCAACAAAACTCACCTTTGTGATTTCGTTGACTTTATCTTTGGAAATGCATCTGCTTTGAGGGTCGCAGGATATCCACACATCTCTGTCGTAGCATCGCTATCGTCGGTAAAATGTGCAGAACAAACGAGGGACTTTCGCATCTTTTGACACTGGTGCAACTTGAATCCGTCGATTGGTATGTGTTTGTTTGGCATTAAATGTGGGTGGAGGGAAAGGCTGGATGCAAATATAGCTACAGATGTACATACAGCTAGCCTAAATAGCATGTTAGCATCGATTAGCTGGCATGCATGCCGTGCGCAAATATGTCTGATGGGCACATAAGTCAATAACATCAACAAAACTCACCTTTGTGATTTCGTTGACTTTATCGTTGGAAATGCATCTGCTTTGAGGGTCGCAGGATATTCACACATCTCTGTCGTAGCATCGCTATCGTCGGTAAAATGTGCAGAACAAACGAGGGACTTTCGCATCTTTTGACACTGGTGCAACTTGAATCCGTCGATTGGTATGTGTTTGTTTGGCATTAAATGTGGGTGGAGGGAAAGGCTGGATGCAAATATAGCTACAAATGAGGCAAAACGATGCAATATGTACATACAGCTAGCCTAAATAGCATGTTAGCATCAATTAGCATGCCGTGCTGAGTATTTTGGAGTTGGAACGGTTTGAATCGGGGGAAATAAATGTGGGAATTGTCGAAATTTGAAAAAATGTCCCATTCATTTTAATGAGAATTTTGTCGAAATTTGGGTATTTCGGGAAAAGCGGGAACTTTTTGAAAAGTTAAAAGACTTGAATGTTCTGAATGAGTTGCGATGCTTGGTGTTGGAATTTTTCAAATCGGTCGAGAAATGTTGAAGTTGTAACATTTTTAATTGAGAAAGAGTATCAGGGAATTTCGGGAAAACCGGGAATTTTTCCCGTTCAAAAAAACAACTTAGTTTTTTTCCTGATTAAGAAGAATGATTGGACGGTGGAATAGTGAATGTGGGTTGAAAAATGTGGAAGGAAAAAAGGGTTTGAAAAAAGGGAATACTGGGAATTCCTGGAATTTTTTTAGAACTCTGAAAAATGATAGTTTAAATTTCCAGGATGAGTGGAATATGTTGAAGGTGGAATAGGTTGAAAAATGTGGAAATTCTAGAAGTTTGAATGACCTATTGGAAAAATGTCCCGGAAAATCTGGAATTTTGGGAAATATGGGAGTTAGTCAAGGACTCTCACTATTATGTTGGATCCACTATGGACTGGACTCTCACTATTATGTTGGATCCACTATGGACTGGACTCTCACTATTATGTTGGATCCACTATGGACTGGACTCTCACTATTATGTTAGATCCACTATGGACTGGACTCTCACACTATTATGTTAGATCCACTATGGACTGGACTCTCACTATTATGTTAGATCCACTAGGGACTGGACTCTCACTATTATGTTAGATCCACTATGGACTGGACTCTCACACTATTATGTTAGATCCACTATGGACTGGACTCTCACTATTATGTTAGATCCACTATGGACTGGACTCTCACTATTATGTTAGATCCACTATGGACTGGACTCTCACTATTATGTTAGATCCACTATGGACTGGACTCTCACTATTATGTTAGATCCACTATGGACTGGACTCTCACTATTATGTTAGATCCACTATGGACTGGACTCTCACTATTATGTTAGATCCACTATGGACTGGACTCTCACTATTATGTTAGATCCACTATGGACTGGACTCTCACTATTATGTTAGATCCACTATGGACTGGACTCTCACTATTATGTTGGATCCACTATGGACTGGACTCTCACTATTATGTTAGATCCACTATGGACTGGACTCTCACTATTATGTTGGATCCACTATGGACTGGACTCTCACTATTATGTTAGATCCACTATGGACTGGACTCTCACTATTATATTAGATCCACTATGGACTGGACTGTCACACTATTATGTTAAATCCACTATAGACTGGACTCTCACACTATTATGTTAGATCCACCATGGACTGGACTTTCACTATTATGTTAGATCCACTATGGACTGGACTCTCACTATTATGTTAGATCCACTATGGACTGGACTCACACTATTATGTTAGATCCACTATAGACCCTCACACTATTATGTTAGATCCACTATGGACTCTCACACTATTATGTTAGATCCACTATGGACTGGACTCTCACTATAATGTTAGATCCACTATGGACTGGACTCACACTATTATGTTAGATCCACTATAGACCCTCACACTATTATGTTAGATCCACTATGGACTCTCACACTATTATGTTAGATCCACTATGGACTGGACTCGCACTATTATGTTAGATCCACTATGGAGTGGACTCTCACACTATTATGTTAGATCCACTATGGACTGGACTCACACTATTATGTTAGATCCACTATGGACTGGACTCTCACACTATTATGTTGGATCCACTATGGACTGGACTCTCACTACTATGTTAGATCCACTATGGACTGGACTCTCACTATTATGTTAGATCCACTATGGACTGGACTTTCACTATTATGTTAGATCCACTATGGACTGGACTTTCACTATTATGTTAGATCCACTATGGACTGGACTTTCACTATTATGTTAGATCCACTATGGACTGGACTCTCACACTATTATGTTAGATCCACTATGGACTGGACTCACACTATTATGTTAGATCCACTATGGACTGGACTCTCACTATTATGTTAGATCCACTATGGACTGGACTCTCACTATTATGTTAGATCCACTATGGACTGGACTCACAATATTATGTAAGATCCACTATGGACTGGACTCTCACAATATTATGTAAGATCCACTCGACGTCCATTGCACCGGTCGCCCACATCTGCAGTCCCCTCCAAGGTTTCTCATCGTCATCCCATTGGGTTGAGTTTTTCCTTGCCCTGATGTGGGATCTGAGCCCAGGATGTGGCTGTGTCTTGTGCAGCCCTTTGAGACACTGGTGATTTAGGACTATACAAGCAAACATTGATGTAAGAGGCCCCACTGAACAAGGACTAGTTTTCTCAGTCTGCTTTGGCATCTTTCTCCAGAAAAGTCAGTTCCAATCCCACTTAAATAAAAACTTGCCGTAGTACGAAGCCGGCTTCCTCAATCTCTTCCATACGAGGTTTTCACCGATGTTCCCGTCTTCCTCTCCAGCACCAACGGAGCTCTGGAGCGCGACTCCCTGGCCCTGGGGGCCTTGTTCCTGGAGTACGTGGACCTGACCCGCATGCTCCTGGAGGCCGAGAACGAGAAGGAAATGGACGTGCTGAAAGACATCCGAGCCCACTTCAGCGGCATGGTGGCCAACCTCATCCAGTGCGTGCCCGGTGAGTCACCCGAGCCGAGTCAAACTCCAAACCAGGTTCCGAAAATTCAACCTTGTCCCCCGTGCCGGCGCCGGTGCCGGAGCAGTACAGCACAGGCGCTTCCTCTTCCCGCAGCAGTCCCTTCGCCACCACCTCTTCATCCTCTTCAGCCAGTGGGCGGGGCCCTTCAGCGTCATGTTCACGCCCCTGGATCGCTACAGCGACCGCAACCACCAGATCACCCGCTACCAGTACTGCGCCCTCAAGGTGGGCGTCCGCCAAAGGTGCCGGGTCCGCCTCCGGGAATACTCACCGGGTTCTCTCCCCGCAGGCCATGTCTGCCGTGCTGTGCTGTGGTCCGGTCTTTGACAACGTGGGTCTCTCAACAGACGGCTACCTGTACAAGTGGCTGGACAACATCTTGGCCTGCCACGACAAACGGGTATGTCACACACGCGCCTCAAGACCAGGGGTGGCTATCGCCCCTACCAGTACCAAATCTGTAACTCGCGCGAAGTATCCAGTTGAAAACGTTGCGGTATGAGTCCGCTTTAATCGCATAATTCCACAGTATTCTGGACGTCTGTGTTGCTGAATCTTTTGCAAATTTGTTCAACTAATAATGGAGACGTCAAAGAAGAAAGATGTAGGTACTCTCACTATTATGTTAGATCCACTATGGACTGGACTCTCCCAGTATTATGTTAGATCCACTAAGGACTGGACTCTCTCACTATTATGTTAGATCCACTATGGACTGGACACCCACTATTATGTTAGATCCACTATGGACTGGACTCTCACTATTATGTTAGATCCACTATGGACTGGACTCTCACTATTATGTTAGATCCACTATGGACTGGACTCTCACTATTATGTTAGATCCACTATGGACTGGACTCTCACTATTATGTTAGACCCACTATGGACTGGACTCACACACTATTATGTTAGATCCACTATGGACTGAACTCTCACTATTATGTTAGATCCACTATGGACTGGACTCTCACTATTATGTTAGATCCACTATGGACTGGACTCTCACTATTATGTTAGATCCACTATGGACTGGACTCTCACTATTATGTTAGACCCACTATGGACTGGACTCTCACTATTATGTTAGATCCACTATGGACTGGACTCTCACTATTATGTTAGATCCACTATGGACTGGACTCTCACTATTATGTTAGATCCACTATGGACTGGACTCTCACTATTATGTTAGATCCACTAAGGACTGGACTCCCACTATTATGTTAGATCCACTATGGACTGGACTCTCACACTATTATGTTAGATCCACTATGGACTGGACTCCCACTATTATGTTAGATCCACTATGGACTGGAATTTCACTATTATGTTAGATCCACTATGGACTGGACTCTCTCACTATTATGTTAGATCCACTATGGACTGGACTCTCACAATATTATGTTAGATCCACCATGGACTGGACTGGACTCTCACATTATGTTGGATCCGCTATGGACTGGACTCTCACACTATTATGTTTGATCCACTATGGACTGGACTCTCACACTATTATGTTAGATCCACTAAGGACTGGACTCTCACTCTTATGTTAGATCCACTAAGGACTGGACTCTCACTATTATGTTGGATCCACTATGGACTGGACTCTCACTCTTATGTTAGATCCACTAAGGACTGGACTCTCACTATTATGTTAGATCCACTATGGACTGGACTCACACTATTATGTTAGATCCACTAAGGACTGGACTCACTCACTATTATGTTAAATCCACTATGGACTGGACTCCCACACTATTATGTTATTGAGTTAGATCCACTATGGACTGGACTCTCACTATTATGTTGGATCCACTATGGACTGAACTCTCACTATTATGTTAGATCCACTATGGACTGGACTCTCACTCTTATGTTTGGATCCACTAAGGACTGCACTCTCACTATTATGTTAGATCCACTATGGACTGGACTCCCACACTATTGTGTTATTGAGTTAGATCCACTATGGACTGGACTCTCACTATTATGTTAGACCTACAATGGACTGGACTCTCACTATTATGTTAGATCTACTATGGACTGGACTCTCACTATTATGTTGGACCTACAATGGACTGGACACTCACTATTATGTTAGACCTACAATGGACTGGACTCTCACTATTATGTTGGATCCACTATGGACTGAACTCTCACTATTATGTTAGATCCACTATGGACTGGACTCTCACTCTTATGTTTGGATCCACTAAGGACTGCACTCTCACTATTATGTTAGATCCACTATGGACTGGACTCCCACACTATTGTGTTATTGAGTTAGATCCACTATGGACTGGACTCTCACTATTATGTTAGACCTACAATGGACTGGACTCTCACTATTATGTTAGATCCACTATGGACTGGACTCTCACTATTATGTTAGATCCACTATGGACTGGACTCTCACACTATTATGTTAGATCCACTAAGGACTGGACTCACTCACTATTATGTTAAATCCACTATGGACTGGACTCCCACACTATTATGTTATTGAGTTAGATCCACTATGGACTGGACTCTCACTATTATGTTGGATCCACTATGGACTGAACTCTCACTATTATGTTAGATCCACTATGGACTGGACTCTCACTCTTATGTTTGGATCCACTAAGGACTGCACTCTCACTATTATGTTAGATCCACTATGGACTGGACTCCCACACTATTGTGTTATTGAGTTAGATCCACTATGGACTGGACTCTCACTATTATGTTAGACCTACAATGGACTGGACTCTCACTATTATGTTAGATCCACTATGGACTGGACTCTCACTATTATGTTAGATCCACTATGGACTGGACTCTCACTATTATGTTAGATCCACTATGGACTGGACTCCCACACTATTGTGTTATTGAGTTGGATCCACTATGGACTGGACTCTCACTATTATGTTAGATCCACTATGGACTGGACTCTCACACTATTATGTTAGATCCACTATGGACTGGACTCTCACTATTATGTTAGATCCACTATGGACTGGACTCTCTCACTATTATGTTAGATCCACTATGGACTGGACTCTCACTATTATGTTAGATCCACTATGGACTGGACTCTCACTATTATGTTAGACCCACAATGGACTGGACTCACACTATTATGTTGGCTCCACTATGGACTGGACTCACACTATTATGTCAGATCCACTATGGACTGTACTCTCACACTATTATGTTAGATCCACTATGGACTGGACTTTCACTATTATATTAGATCCACTATGGACTGGACTCCCACTATTATGTTAGATCCACTATGGACTGGACTCTCACTATTATGTTAGATCCACTATGAACTGGACTCTCACTATTATGTTGGATCCACTATGGACTGAACTCTCACTATTATGTTAGATCCACTATGGACTGGACTCTCACTCTTATGTTTGGATCCACTAAGGACTGCACTCTCACTATTATGTTAGATCCACTATGGACTGGACTCCCACACTATTGTGTTATTGAGTTAGATCCACTATGGACTGGACTCCCACACTATTATGTTATTGAGTTAGATCCACTATGGACTGGACTCTCACTATTATGTTGGATCCACTATGGACTGAACTCTCACTATTATGTTAGATCCACTATGGACTGGACTCTCACTCTTATGTTTGGATCCACTAAGGACTGCACTCTCACTATTATGTTAGATCCACTATGGACTGGACTCCCACACTATTGTGTTATTGAGTTAGATCCACTATGGACTGGACTCTCACTATTATGTTAGACCTACAATGGACTGGACTCTCACTATTATGTTAGATCTACTATGGACTGGACTCTCACTATTATGTTGGACCTACAATGGACTGGACACTCACTATTATGTTAGACCTACAATGGACTGGACTCTCACTATTATGTTGGATCCACTATGGACTGAACTCTCACTATTATGTTAGATCCACTATGGACTGGACTCTCACTCTTATGTTTGGATCCACTAAGGACTGCACTCTCACTATTATGTTAGATCCACTATGGACTGGACTCCCACACTATTGTGTTATTGAGTTAGATCCACTATGGACTGGACTCTCACTATTATGTTAGACCTACAATGGACTGGACTCTCACTATTATGTTAGATCCACTATGGACTGGACTCTCACTATTATGTTAGATCCACTATGGACTGGACTCTCACACTATTATGTTAGATCCACTAAGGACTGGACTCACTCACTATTATGTTAAATCCACTATGGACTGGACTCCCACACTATTATGTTATTGAGTTAGATCCACTATGGACTGGACTCTCACTATTATGTTGGATCCACTATGGACTGAACTCTCACTATTATGTTAGATCCACTATGGACTGGACTCTCACTCTTATGTTTGGATCCACTAAGGACTGCACTCTCACTATTATGTTAGATCCACTATGGACTGGACTCCCACACTATTGTGTTATTGAGTTAGATCCACTATGGACTGGACTCTCACTATTATGTTAGACCTACAATGGACTGGACTCTCACTATTATGTTAGATCCACTATGGACTGGACTCTCACTATTATGTTAGATCCACTATGGACTGGACTCTCACTATTATGTTAGATCCACTATGGACTGGACTCCCACACTATTGTGTTATTGAGTTGGATCCACTATGGACTGGACTCTCACTATTATGTTAGATCCACTATGGACTGGACTCTCACACTATTATGTTAGATCCACTATGGACTGGACTCTCACTATTATGTTAGATCCACTATGGACTGGACTCTCTCACTATTATGTTAGATCCACTATGGACTGGACTCTCACTATTATGTTAGATCCACTATGGACTGGACTCTCACTATTATGTTAGACCCACAATGGACTGGACTCACACTATTATGTTGGCTCCACTATGGACTGGACTCACACTATTATGTCAGATCCACTATGGACTGTACTCTCACACTATTATGTTAGATCCACTATGGACTGGACTTTCACTATTATATTAGATCCACTATGGACTGGACTCCCACTATTATGTTAGATCCACTATGGACTGGACTCTCACTATTATGTTAGATCCACTATGAACTGGACTCTCACTATTATGTTAGATCCACTATGGACTGGACTCTCACTATTATGTTGGACCTACAATGGACTGGACTCTCACTATTATGTTAGACCTACAATGGACTGGACTCTCACTATTATGTTGGATCCACTATGGACTGAACTCTCACTATTATGTTAGATCCACTATGGACTGGACTCTCACTCTTATGTTTGGATCCACTATGGACTGGACTCCCACACTATTGTGTTATTGAGTTAGATCCACTATGGACTGGACTCTCACTATTATGTTAGACCTACAATGGACTGGACTCTCACTATTATGTTAGATCCACTATGGACTGGACTCTCACTATTATGTTGGACCTACAATGGACTGGACTCTCACTATTATGTTAGACCTACAATGGACTGGACTCTCACTATTATGTTGGATCCACTATGGACTGAACTCTCACTATTATGTTAGATCCACTATGGACTGGACTCTCACTCTTATGTTTGGATCCACTAAGGACTGCACTCTCACTATTATGTTAGATCCACTATGGACTGGACTCCCACACTATTGTGTTATTGAGTTAGATCCACTATGGACTGGACTCTCACTATTATGTTAGACCTACAATGGACTGGACTCTCACTATTATGTTAGATCCACTATGGACTGGACTCTCACTATTATGTTAGATCCACTATGGACTGGACTCTCACTATTATGTTAGATCCACTATGGACTGGACTCCCACACTATTGTGTTATTGAGTTGGATCCACTATGGACTGGACTCTCACTATTATGTTAGATCCACTATGGACTGGACTCTCACACTATTATGTTAGATCCACTATGGACTGGACTCTCACTATTATGTTAGATCCACTATGGACTGGACTCTCTCACTATTATGTTAGATCCACTATGGACTGGACTCTCACTATTATGTTAGATCCACTATGGACTGGACTCTCACTATTATGTTAGACCCACAATGGACTGGACTCACACTATTATGTTGGCTCCACTATGGACTGGACTCACACTATTATGTCAGATCCACTATGGACTGTACTCTCACACTATTATGTTAGATCCACTATGGACTGGACTTTCACTATTATATTAGATCCACTATGGACTGGACTCCCACTATTATGTTAGATCCACTATGGACTGGACTCTCACTATTATGTTAGATCCACTATGAACTGGACTCTCACTATTATGTTAGATCCACTATGGACTGGACTCCCACTATTATGTTAGATCCACTATGGACTGGACTCTCACTATTATGTTAGATCCACTATGGACTGGACTCTCACTATTATGTTAGATCCACTATGGACTGGACTCCCACTATTATGTTAGATCCACTATGGACTGGACTCTCACTATTATGTTAGACCCACAATGGACTGGACTCTCACTATTATGTTAGATCCACTATGGACTTGACTCGCACTATTATGTTAGATCCACTATGGACTGGACTCTCACTCTTATGTTTGGATCCACTAAGGACTGGACTCTCACTATTATGTTAGATCCACTAAGGACTGGACTCTCTCACTATTATGTTAGATCCACTAAGGACTGGACTCTCTCACTATTATGTTAGATCCACTATGGACTGGACTCTCACTATTATGTTAGATCCACTATGGACTGGACTCTCACTATTATGTTAGACCCACAATGGACTGGACTCACACTATTATGTTGGCTCCACTATGGACTGGACTCACACTATTATGTCAGATCCACTATGGACTGTACTCTCACACTATTATGTTAGATCCACTATGGACTGGACTTTCACTATTATATTAGATCCACTATGGACTGGACTCCCACTATTATGTTAGATCCACTATGGACTGGACTCTCACTATTATGTTAGATCCACTATGAACTGGACTCTCACTATTATGTTAGATCCACTATGGACTGGACTCCCACTATTATGTTAGATCCACTATGGACTGGACTCTCACTATTATGTTAGATCCACTATGGACTGGACTCTCACTATTATGTTAGATCCACTATGGACTGGACTCCCACTATTATGTTAGATCCACTATGGACTGGACTCTCACTATTATGTTAGACCCACAATGGACTGGACTCTCACTATTATGTTAGATCCACTATGGACTTGACTCGCACTATTATGTTAGATCCACTATGGACTGGACTCTCACTCTTATGTTTGGATCCACTAAGGACTGGACTCTCACTATTATGTTAGATCCACTAAGGACTGGACTCTCTCACTATTATGTTAGATCCACTATGGGCTGGACTCCCACACTATTGTGTTATTGAGTTAGATCCACTATGGACTGGACTCTCACTATTATGTTAGACCCACAATGGACTGGACTCTCACTATTATGTTAGATCCACTATGGACTGGACTCTCACTATTATGTTAGACCCACAATGGACTGGACTCACACTATTATGTTAGATCCACTATGGACTGGACTCCCACTATTATGTCAGATCCACTATAACCTGGACTCTCACTATTATGTTAGATCCACTATGGACTGGACTCTCACTCTTATGTTAGATCCACTAAGGACTGGACACTCACTATTATATTAGATCCACTATGGACTGGACTCTCACTATTATGTTAGACCCACAATGGACTGGACTCTCACTATTATGTTAGATCCACTATGGACTGGACTCTCACTATTATGTTAGATCCACTATGGACTGGACTCCCACTATTATATTAGATCCACTATGGACTGGACTCCCACTATTATATTAGATCCACTATGGACTGGAGTCTCACTATTATGTTAGACCCATAATGGACTGGACTCTCACTATTATGTTAGATCCACTAAGGACTGGACTCTCTCACAATATTATGTTAAATCCACTATGGACTGGACTCTCACTATTATGTTAGATCCACTATGGGACTCTCACACTATTATGTTAGATCCACTATGGACTGGACTCACACTATTATGTTAGATCCACTATGGACTGGACTCTCTCACACTATTATGTTAGATCCACTATGGACTGGACTCTCACTATTATGTTAGATCCACTATGGACTGGACTCCCACTATTATATTAGATCCACTATGGACTGGAGTCTCACTATTATGTTAGACCCATAATGGACTGGACTCTCACTATTATGTTAGATCCACTAAGGACTGGACTCTCTCACAATATTATGTTAAATCCACTATGGACTGGATTCTCACTATTATGTTAGATCCACTATGGGACTCTCACACTATTATGTTAGATCCACTATGGACTGGACTCACACTATTATGTTAGATCCACTATGGACTGGACTCTCACACTATTATGTTAGATCCACTATGGACTGGACTCTCACTCTTATGTTAGATCCACTAAGGACTGGACACTCACTATTATATTAGATCCACTATGGACTGGACTCTCACTATTATGTTAGACCCACAATGGACTGGACTCTCACTATTATGTTAGATCCACTATGGACTGGACTCTCACTATTATGTTAGATCCACTATGGACTGGACTTCCACTATTATATTAGATCCACTATGGACTGGACTCCCACTATTATATTAGATCCACTATGGACTGGAGTCTCACTATTATGTTAGACCCATAATGGACTGGACTCTCACTATTATGTTAGATCCACTAAGGACCGGACTCTCTCACAATATTATGTTAAATCCACTATGGACTGGACTCTCACACTATTATGTTAGATCCACTATGGACTGGACTCACACTATTATGTTAGATCCACTATGGACTGGACTCTCTCACACTATTATGTTAGATCCACTATGGACTGGACTCTCACTATTATGTTAGATCCACTATGGACTGGACTCCCACTATTATACTAGATCCACTATGGACTGGAGTCTCACTATTATGTTAGACCCATAATGGACTGGACTCTCACTATTATGTTAGATCCACTAAGGACTGGACTCTCTCACAATATTATGTTAAATCCACTATGGACTGGATTCTCACTATTATGTTAGATCCACTATGGGACTCTCACACTATTATGTTAGATCCACTATGGACTGGACTCACACTATTATGTTAGATCCACTATGGACTGGACTCTCTCACACTATTATGTTAGATCCACTATGGACTGGATTCTCACTATTATGTTAGATCCACTATGGGACTCTCACACTATTATGTTGGATCCACTATGGACTGGACTCCCACTATTATGTTAGATCCACTATGGACTGGACTCTCACTATTATGTTAGATCCACTATGGACTGGACTCTCACTATCATGTTAGATCCACTAAGGACTGGACTCTCTCACAATATTCAAGGCGCCAACCAGCACCCATCAGGAGCAAGGGTGAAGTGTCTTGCTCAGGACACAACGGACGTGACGAGGTCAGTACTAGGTGGGGATTTGAACCAGGGACCCTCGGGTTGCGCACAGCCACTCTTCCACCGCACCACGCCGTCCCTATGTAACTTAGATATTGGGTTTCACTATGTAAAGCGCTTTGAGTCACTAGAGAAAAGCGCTATATAAATATAATTCAATTCAATACTATGGAACGGAGTGGTCAAGCGGACATGGTTCTCTACCACATGTCAACCGGCAGGTTTTGGTGAGAAAATGGTGGTATTAAGTCGGCTCTTACCGTAGACATGAGCGGAGAGCTTGCGGGGTTACTCGTGCACTTGTCAAAGAGGCAGCTGCGGACTCTCTTGCCTCCTCCCACCGGCCGCTCCCGACTGTCGGATGCTTACTGGCTTCCCTCAGAGTCACTGGCAATTACCACACTCATGGCCACACCCCTCCGACTTTCAGGTATGACCATATAATCTCACTAAAACACTAGTAACACAATAAGCAGTTAAGGGATTTTCCCGAATTATCCTAGTAAATGTGTCTAATAACATCTGAATCGCTCCCACTGTCCTGTCTTTTTTTTTTTTTTTCTAGTCCGTCACTCTCACTTTCCTCATCCACGAATCTTTCATCCTCGCTCACATTAATGGGGAAATCGTCGCTTTCTCGGTCCGAATCGCTTTCGCTGCTGGTGGCCATGATTGTAAACAATGTGGGGTCACCAACGCGGTGCCCGCGGGCACCAAGTCGCCCGTAAGGACCAGATGAGTCGCCCGCTGGCCTGTTCTAAAAATAGCTCAAATAGCAGCACTTACCAGTGAGCTGCCTCTATTTTTTAAATTGTATTTATTTACTAGCAAGCTGGTCTCGCTTTGCTGGACATTTTTAATTCTAAGAGAGACAAAACTCAAATAGAATTTGAAAATCCAAGACAATATTTGAAAGACTTGGTCTTCACTTGTTTAAATAAATTAATTTATTTTTTTTACTTTGCTTCTTCTAACTTTCAGAAAGACAATTTTAGAGAAAAAATACAACCTTAAAAATGATTTTAGGATTTTTAAACACATATACCTATTTACCTTTAAAATTCTTCATGTGAGGGAGGATGAAAGATTTCTGGATGAGGAAAGTGAGAGTGACGGACTAGAAAAAAAAAAAAAAAAGACAGGACAGTAAGCAGATAAGGGATTTTCCAGAATTATCCTAGTAAACCCCGCCCCTAGAGGGGGATGGCGGGGTTTCCCACATATGCGGTCCTCTCCAAGGTTTCTCATAGTCATTATTGTCACCGACGTCCCACTGGGTGTGAGTTTACCCTGCCCTTATGTGGGCCTACCGAGGATGTCGTAGTGGTTTGTGCAGCCCTTTGAGACACTAGTGATTTAGGGCTATATAAGTAAACATTGATTGATTGATATACCTTTTTACCTTTTAAATTCCTTCCTCTTCTTTCCTGACAATTTAAATCAATGTTCAAGTAAATTAATTGTTTTATTGTAAAGAATAATAAATACATTTTTATTAAATTCTTCATTCTAGCTTTTGTTTTTTCGACAAAGAATATTTGTACTTATTATGATTAAAATAAAATAAAATATTCTGGCAAATCTAAAAAATCTGTAAAATCTAATTAAAATCTTATTTCAAAGTCTTTTGAATGTCTTTTAAAATTTTTGTTCTGGAAAATCTGGAAGAAATATAGATTTGTCTTTGTTAGAAATATAGCTTGGTCCAATTTGTTATATATTCTAACAAAGTGCAGATTGGATTTTAACACATTTAAAACATGTCATCAAAATTATAAAATTAATATTAATCAGGAAAAATTATTTTTTCAAAAAGATTCGAATCAGCTACTTTTTCTCTGCTTTTTTTTCGGTTGAATTTTGAATTTTAAAGAGTGGAAATTGAAGAAAAACTATGTTTCAAAATGTAGTTTTCATTTTTTTTTTTGTGTTTTCTCCTTTTTTAAAACCGTTTAATTAAGTGTTTTTTCATCATTTATTCTCTACAAAAAACCTTCCGTAGAAGGAAAAAAATGTACCCTTTTTTTTTTTCTTATTCATCTGTTTCTATATTTATCTATTGAAGTGAATTATATTTATATAGCGCTTTTCTCAAGTGACTCAAAGCGCTTTACTTAGTTAAACCCAATATCTAAGTTACATTTCAAGCAGTGTGGGTGGCACTGGGAGCAGGTGGGTAAAGTGTCTTGCCCAAGGACACAACGGCAGTGACTAGGATGGCGAAAGCGGGAATCGAACCTGCAACCCTCAAGTTGCTGGCACGGCCACTCTACCAACTGAGCTATGCCATAGTAAAGCTATGGGACTTTAAACAAGGAAACACCGGCTATGTTTGTGTTGCTAAAGGCGGCCGCAATACGCCGCTTCCCACCTACATCTTTCTTCTTTGACGTCTCCATTATTCATTGGACAAATTGCAAAAGATTCAGCAACACAGATGTCCGGAATACTGTGTAATTATGCGATTAAAGCGGGCATCACGCGTCATCATATCACAACGTTTTCAACTGGATACTAGGATGGCGGAAGCGGGACTCGAACCTGCAACCCTCAAGTTGCTGGCACGGCCACTCTACCAACCGACCTATGCCATAGTAAAGCTATGGGAATGTAAACAAGGAAACACCGGCTGTGTTTGTGTTGCTAAAGGCGGCCGCAATACGCCGCTTCCCACCTACATCTTTCTTCTTTGACGTCTCCATTATTCATTGGACAAATTGCAAAAGATTCAGCAACACAGATGTCCGGAATACTGTGTAATTATGCGATTAAAGCGGGCATCACGCGTCATCATATCACAACGTTTTCAACTGGATACTAGGATGGCGGAAGCGGGACTCGAACCTGCAACCCTCAAGTTGCTGGCACGGCCACTCTACCAACCGACCTATGCCATAGTAAAGCTATGGGAATGTAAACAAGGAAACACCGGCTGTGTTTGTGTTGCTAAAGGCGGCCGCAATACGCCGCTTCCCACCTACATCTTTCTTCTTTGACGTCTCCATTATTTATTGGACAAATTGCAAAAGATTCAGCAACACAGATGTCCAGAATACTGTGGAATTATGCGATTAAAGCGGACGACGTGGTATCACGCGTCATCATACCGCAACGTTTTCAACTGGATACTAGGATGGCGGAAGCGGGAATCGAACCTGCAACCCTCAAGTTGCTGGCACGGCCACTCTACCAACTGAGCTATGCCATAGTAAAGCTATGGGAATGTAAACAAGGAAACACCGGCTGTGTTTGTGTTGCTAAAGGCGGCCGCAATACGCCGCTTCCCACCTACATCTTTCTTCTTTGACGTCTCCATTATTCATTGGACAAATTGCAAAAGATTCAGCAACACAGATGTCCAGAATACTGTGGAATTATGCGATTAAAGCAGGCATCACGCGTCATCATACCGCAACGTTTTCAACTGGATACTAGGATGGCGGAAGCGGGACTCGAACATCAACCCTCAAGTTGCTGGCACGGCCACTCTACCAACTGAGCTATGCCATAGTAAAGCTATGGGAATGTAAACAAGGAAACACCGGCTGTGTTTGTGTTGCTAAAGGCGGCCGCAATACGCCGCTTCCCACCTACATCTTTCTTCTTTGACGTCTCCATTATTCATTGGACAAATTGCAAAAGATTCAGCAACACCGATGTCCAGAATACTGTGGAATTATGCGATTAAAGCGGGCATCACGCGTCATCATATTACAACGTTTTCAACTGGATACTAGGATGGCGGAAGCGGGACTCGAACCTGCAACCCTCAAGCTATTCCGGTTGTGAGAAATCATTAAGATGATCAGTGTTTCCACAAAGATAAATATCATTAACTATTAATAATAACATAGAGTTAAAGGTAAATTGAGCAAATTGTCTATTTCTGGCAGTTTATTGAAGTGTGTATCAAACTGGTAGCCCTTTGCATTAATCAGTACCTAAGAAGTAGCTCTTGCTTTCAAAAAGGTTGGTGACCCCTGGTCTGACATTAACCCGACACCACCCGTGTCGCCCGCAGGTGCACCGCCTGGGTTGCGAGGTGGTGATCCTGCTCTTGGAGTTGAACCCGGACCAGAGCAACCTGTTCAACTGGGCCGTGGACCGCTGCTTCACCGGTTCCTACCAGCTGGCGTCCGGATGCTTCAAGGCCATCGCCACCGTTTGCGGCAACAGGTGGCTGTTTCCCGCTCTCAAGGCACTCAAGTTGACGTCCATCCTTTAAACAATCTCTCCTCCGACTTTTGTGGCAGGAATTACCCGTGTGACCTGGTGACCTTGCTCAACCTGGTGCTGTTCAAAGCGTCAGACACCAGCAGGGAAATCTACGAGATCTCCATGCAGTTGATGCAGGTAGGTGACCAGGGACTGTGGTGCTGGAGTGACCATGGGTGGTCGCATTTTTTACTTCTCCCTTCTTCTACCTGCTTGCCCTCTTTGTCTTGTGCCGTCTACACTTTTTTGAAACCTATTTCTTTGCGCTGTCCTCCAAATCTAAACATCAGACATGGAAGTGATCAGCTGGACTCTCGACTCAATTGACAAAATCTTTTCGACTGTCAATATTATGTTAGATCCACTATGGACTGGACTGTCACTATTATGTTGGATCCACTATGGACTGGACTCTCACTATTATGTTAGATCCACTATGGACTGGACTCTCACTATTATGTTAGATCCACTATGGACTGGACTCTCACACTATTATGTTAGATCCACTATGGACTGGACTCTCACACTATTATGTTAGATCCACTATGGACTGGACTGTCACTATTATGTTGGATCCACTATGGACTGGACTCTCACTATTATGTTAGATCCACTATGGACTGGACTCTCACTATTATGTTAGATCCACTATGGACTGGACTCTCACACTATTATGTTAGATCCACTATGGACTGGACTCTCACACTATTATGTTAGATCCACTATGGACTGGACTCTTACACTATAATGTTAGATCTACTATGGGCTGGACTCTCACTATTATGTTAGATCCACTATGGACTGGACTCTCACTATTATGTTGGATCCACTATGGACTGGACTCTCACTATTATGTTAGATCCACTATGGACTGGACTCTCACTATTATGTTAGATCCACTATGGACTGGACTGTCACTATTATGTTGGATCCACTATGGACTGGACTCTCACTATTATGTTAGATCCACTATGGACTGGACTGTCACTATTATGTTGGATCCACTATGGACTGGACTCTCACTATTATGTTAGATCCACTATGGACTGGACTCTCACTATTATGTTAGATCCACTATGGACTGGACTCTCACACTATTATGTTAGATCCACTATGGACTGGACTCTCACACTATTATGTTAGATCCACTATGGACTGGACTGTCACTATTATGTTGGATCCACTATGGACTGGACTCTCACTATTATGTTAGATCCACTATGGACTGGACTCTCACTATTATGTTAGATCCACTATGGACTGGACTCTCACACTATTATGTTAGATCCACTATGGACTGGACTCTCACACTATTATGTTAGATCCACTATGGACTGGACTCTTACACTATAATGTTAGATCTACTATGGGCTGGACTCTCACTATTATGTTAGATCCACTATGGACTGGACTCTCACTATTATGTTAGATCCACTATGGACTGGACTCTCACTATTATGTTAGATCCACTATGGACTGGACTCTCACTATTATGTTAGATCCACTATGGACTGGGCTCTCACTATTATGTTAGATCCACTATGGACTGGACTCTCACACTATTATATTAGAACCACTATGGGCTGGACTCTCACTATTATGTTAGATCCACTATGGACTGGACTCTCACTATTATGTTAGATCCACTATGGACTGGACTCTCACTATTATGTTAGATCCACTATGGACTGGACTCTCACTATTATGTTAGATCCACTATGGACTGGGCTCTCACTATTATGTTAGATCCACTATGGACTGGACTCTCACACTATTATATTAGAACCACTATGGACTGGACTCTCACTATTATGTTAGATCCACTATGGACTGGACTCTCACTATTATGTTGGATCCACTATGGACTGGACTCTCACTATTATGTTAGATCCACTATGGACTGGACTCTCACTATTATGTTAGATCCACTATGGACTGGACTCTCACACTATTATGTTAGATCCACTATGGACTGGACTCTCACACTATTATGTTAGATCCACTATGGACTGGACTCTTACACTATAATGTTAGATCTACTATGGGCTGGACTCTCACTATTATGTTAGATCCACTATGGACTGGACTCTCACTATTATGTTAGATCCACTATTGACTGGACTCTCACTATTATGTTAGATCCACTATGGACTGGACTCTCACTATTATGTTAGATCCACTATGGACTGGGCTCTCACTATTATGTTAGATCTACTATGGGCTGGACTCTCACTATTATGTTAGATCCACTATGGACTGGACTCTCACTATTATGTTAGATCCACTATGGACTGGACTCTTACACTATAATGTTAGATCTACTATGGGCTGGACTCTCACTATTATGTTAGATCCACTATGGACTGGACTCTCACTATTATGTTAGATCCACTATGGACTGGACTCTCACTATTATGTTAGATCCACTATGGACTGGGCTCTCACTATTATGTTAGATCTACTATGGGCTGGACTCTCACTATTATGTTAGATCCACTATGGACTGGACTCTCACTATTATGTTAGATCCACTATGGACTGGACTCTCACACTATTATGTTAGATCCACTATGGACTGGACTCTCACTATTATGTTAGATCCACTATGGACTGGACTCTCACACTATTATGTTAGATCCACTATGGACTGGACTCCCACTATTATATTAGATCCACTATGGACTGGACTCTCACTATTATGTTAGATCCACTATGGACTGGACTCTCACTATTATGTTAGATCCACTATGGACTGGACTCGCGCTATTATGTTAGATCCACTATGGACTGGACTCACACAATATTATGTTAGATCCACTATGGACTGGACTCTTACACTATTATGTTAGATCCACTATGGACTGGACTCTCACTATTATGTTAGATCCACTATGGACTGGACTTTCAATATTATGTTAGATCCACTATGGACTGGACTTTCACACTATTATGTTAGATTCCCCCCCCCCTTTTGATTTCCCTCCCTCCTCAACGACACCTGGAGTCAAACTGTTGCTTGCATGCAGAACGGCCCCAGGCCTATGGACACTACATCAACACACCCAATGGGAATATACACACCCACCCCACGCCTTCACCCCCGTTTGATTGATGGACGGCTGGCAGCACTTTATAGCAGCAGGTCGACCTCCAGGGCCCCAACTCCCCACCTCTGTTACGAGTTGTCGTGATTAAAAAACATGTTTATGTGTGCATGGCATGGTGTTTTTTTTCCCCACTCCAGACTAGGCCCCCTTAGTAGCCCAGTCTAGATTGTATTTTCTTACTTTTCCGGTTTTATCCCGTCCTACCTTCAGGTGCTGGAGTCCAAACTGTGCGCCTACTCCAAGCGCATGGTGGAGCAGAAGCCCGGTAACATCCTGTACGGCACGCACGGGCCCCTGCCTCCTCTCTACAGCGTCAACCTGTCCCAGCTCTCCATCCAGCTGGCCAGCATGTACCCGGAGCTCACGCTGCCGCTCTTCTCCGGTGAGCAGCAGGCCTGGCTCGCTCACGGCCAGCTCCCACGCTTTCCCCTCACATCTCCTCTCTGGTCCCCCCTAGAGGTGAGCCAGCGGTTCCCCACCACCCACTCCAACGGCCGGCAGATCATGCTCTCCTACCTGCTGCCCTGGCTCAGCAACATCGAGCTGGCGGACACGGGACTGCTGCCCCCCGCCTCCAGCCCCTGCACGCCGGAGGAGGAGCCTGGCGGCCAGTCTCAGAGTCTGGGGGGCGTGGCCCTGAGCCTGAGAGGCAACGGCTGGGGCTCGCTGCAGGCCACCTCGCTGGTGCTCAACAACCTCATGTTCATGACCGCCAAGGTGGGACGCCATTTAAAAATAACGACAAATGGGATTTATGGCTTTTTTTTAAAAGAGTCGTTCTGAGTAGTGTCTCGATTTTTTTAATCAAGGAAGC
>NC_084614.1:4046421-4051421 GCF_033978795.1 Nerophis ophidion
AAAGAAATGCAATGCAAAGTGCTTTACAAAGTTAAAAGACTCAGATCCCTCATTATCACACATATATGAAGAAATGAATGTATGGCTGAGTACAGATGAGCCAGGTGAGTAAAAACTATCACCCCTGATGGAAGTGGCTCCCTCTGAGGAACGCTGCAAAGTAAAAATAATAAAACATAAAATAGTAAGAGCCATGAGTAGAAATAAAGGATAAAATACAAGTAAGACATATGAAGATGTTACAAAATATACAGTATATACTAAATAAATATAACTAAATATAATCTTGCACAACTAATAAGACAACAATTAAAGCCCGCCACCTATGAAAAGATGACGCGCCTTCGAAATGACTCGCTTTGGTCTTGGTTCTGCTCGAAGAAGATAAACACAATGAATGCACCCGGTTTTCCTATCCATGCAGCCAATGCGGAGATTTTTAAAACTGGTGTAATGTGAGTCCGCCACCTATGAAAAAATGACACGCCTTAGAAATGACTCGTTTTTGCCTTGGTTCTGCTCGAAAAAGATAAACACAATGAATGCACCCTTTTTTCACCATCAATGCAGCCAATGCGGAGATTTTAAAACTGGTGTAATATGAGCCCGCCTCCTTTGGGAAAAATGACAAGCCTTAGAAATTACTCGTTTTGGTCTTGGTTCTGCTCGAAGAAGATAAACACAATGAATGCACCCGGTTTTCCTATCCATGCAGCCAATGCAAATATTTTAAAACTGGTGTAATATGAGCCCGCCTCCTTTGGGGAAAATGACACGCCTTAGAAATGACTCGATTTGGTCTTGGTTCTGGTCGAAAAAGATAAACACAATGAATGCACCCGGTTTTCCTATCCATGCAGCCAATGCAGATATTTTAAAACTGGTGTAATGTGAGCCCGCCTCCTTTGGGAAAAATGACACGCCTTAGAAATGACTTGTTTTGGTTCTGCTCGAAGAAGATAAACACAAAGAATGCACCCGGTTTTCCTATCCATGCAGCCAATGCAGAGATTTTTAAAACTGGTGTAATGTGAGTCCGCCACCTACGAAAAAATGACACGCCTTAGAAATGACTCGTTTTTGCCTTGGTTCTGCTCGAAGAAGATAAACACAATGAATGCACCCTTTTTTCACTATCAATGCAGCCAATGCGGAGATTTTAAAACTGGTGTAATGGGAGCCCGCCACCTATGAAAAAAATTACACGCCTTAGAAATTAATCGTTTTTGCCTTGGTTCTGCTCGAACAAGATAAACACAAAGAATGTACCCTGATTCCCCATCCATGCAGCCAATGCAAAGATTTTAAAACTGGTGTAATGTGAGCCCGTCTCCTTTGGGGAAAATGACACGCCTTAGAAATGACTTGTTTTGGTTTTGGTTCTGCTCAAAGAAGATAAACACAATGAATGCACCAAGTTTTCCTATCCATGCAGCCAATGCAGATATTTTAAAACTGGTGTAATGTGAGCCCGCCTCCTTTGGGGAAAATGACAAGCCTTAGAAATTACTCGCTTTGGTCTTGGTTCTGCTATAAGAAGATAAACACAATGAATGCAACCTGTTTCCCTGTCTATGCAGAGATTTTTTTAAACTGGTGTAATGTGAGCCCGCCACCTATGAAAAAATTACACACCTTAGAAATTACCCGTTTTTGCCTTGGTTCTGCTTGAACAAGAGAAACGGAATGAATGTACCCTGTTTCCCCATCCATGCAGCCAATGCAAAGATTTTAAAACTGGTGTAATGTGAGCTCGCCACCTATGAAAAAATTACACGCCTTAAAAATGACTCGCTTTTGCCTTGGTCCTGCTCGAAGAAGATAAACACAATTATCGCACCCTTTTTTCTTATCAATGCAGCCAGTGCGGGGATTTTAAAACTGATGTAATGTGAGCCCGCCACCTCTGAAAAAATTACACGCCTCAGAAATGACTCGTTTTTTTCCTTGGTTCTGCTCGAAGAAGATAAACACAATGAATGCACCCTTTTTTCTTATCAATGCAGCCAACGCGGAGATTTTAAAACTGGTGTAATGTGAGCCCGCCACCTCTGAAAAAATTACACGCCTTAGAAATTAGTCTTTTTTTTCCTTGGTTCTGCTAGAAGACGACAAACACCATGAATGCAACCTGTTTCCCTGTCTATGCACAGATTTTTTAAAACTGGTGTAATGTGAGCCCGCCACCTATGAAAAAATTACACGCCTTAGAAATGACTCATTTTTGCCTTGGTTCTGCTCGAAAAAGATAAACACAATGAATGCACCCTTTTTTCACTATCAATGCAGCCAATGCGGAGATTTTAAAACTGGTGTAATGTGAGCCCGCGACCAATGAAAAAAATCACACGCCTTAGAAATGACTCTCTTTGGCCTTGGTCCTGCTTGAAGAAGATAAACACAATGAATGCACCCTTTTTTCACTATCAATGCAGCCAATGCGGAGATTTTAAAACTGGTGTAATGTGAGCCCGCCACCTATGAAAAAATTACACGCCTTAGAAATGACTCGCTTTGGCCTTGGTTGTGCTCGAACAAGATAAACGCAATGAATGTACCCTGTTTCCCTATCCATGCAGCCAATGCAAAGATTTTAAAACTGGTGTAATGTGAGCCCGTCTCCTTTGGGAAAAATGACACACCCTAGAAATTACTCGATTTGGTCTTGGTTCTGCTCGAAGAAGACAAACACCATGAATGCACCCCGTCTCCCTGTCCATGCAGAGATTTTTAAAACTGGTGTAATGCGAGCCCGCCTCCTTAGAACAAAAGAACTCTCCCTTTCCTGAAAGGGCATGTCCAGATAGTGACGACACCAGCGCTGTGTTTCAGATCAAGAAGGTGGTGATCTACCTGTGTCGCAACAACACCATCCAGACCATGGAGGAGCTCCTTTTCGAGCTCCAGCAGACCGACCCCGTCAACCCGGTGGTGCAGCACTGCGACAACCCACCCTTCTACCGCTTCGCCGCCAGCAACAAGGCGCCCACCTCGCAGACAGGTGGGAGGGGAGCTCCTCATTGGTCGGTGGGACTCTAATGACCTGTGTGTGTGTGTGTGTGTGTGTGTGTGTGTGTGTGTGTGTGTGTGTGTGTGTGTGTGTGTGTGTAGGCACCACCTCCAGCAGCAACACGGTGGTGGTGGGGCAGGAGAACCTGGCAGACCCGGAGGAGAACAAACTGGTCAGAGAGAACGACGATCGGTCAGTGTTAATATTTCTTTTTCAGCGACGACATGTGGATGTGAAAACTAGGTTCTGGCACCAAAAATTTATTTTTCGATACTTTTTGATACTTTTTGACAAAAAATGTCTTTATTTTACCAAAAAAAAGTTAGGAAACATGAAATATACTCCTAATTAGTCTGCAGTATCACTTATCTACCTATTTTTTGTCAACATTATGAGGGACAAACTGTAAAAAATTGATTATTAGTCTACTTGTTCATTTACGGTTAATATCTGCTTATTTTCTGTTTCGACATGTTCGATCTGTTAAAATGTGATAATCACTTATTCTACTGTTGTTTGATACTTTACATTAGTTTTGGACGATACCACACATTTAGGTACCGATCCGATACCAAGTAGTTACAGGATCATACATTGGTCATATTCAAAATCCTCTTGTGTCCAGGGACGTATTTACTGACTTTATAAATATAATATAAAAACCGGAAAAAAGATTTAGTGACGATCAAAAATATCGATGTACTCAGTATTATCGACGAGATACGCTCTTGTACTTGGCATCATTACAGTGGATGTCAGGTGTAGATCCACTCATGGGGTTTGTTTACATTGTGATGCCGGTGAGCTATTGTATCCTACGGTGTTTAGTGAAGCATGCTCAGCTATTCCTCGTCCTCCAGTGATAATACTACTTGTAAGGAACTCACTTTATTCGTCACCTGTGATTTAGAAGTAGCTTAAACACTGTGGATGGGCGTTAGCCGCTAGCTAGCTAGCCATGTCTTAAAGCAGCTCTTCTTATAGACATAATATGAATTTCCAAAAAAGATTTTGTGACGATTAAAAATATCGATGTAATCGTAGTAGTATCGACGAGATACGCTGTCGTACGTGGTATCATTACAGTGGATGTCAGGTGTGGATCCACTCATGGGGTTTGTTTACATTGTGATGCTGGTGAGCTATTGTATCCTACGGTGTTTAGTGAAGCATGCTCAGCTATTCCTCGTCCTCCAGTGATAGTACTACTTGTAAGGAACTCACTTTATTCGTCGCCTGTGATTTAGAAGTAGCTTAAACACTGTGGATGGGCGTTAGCCGCTAGCTAGCTAGCCATGTCTTAAAGCAGCTCTTCTTATAGACATAATATGAATTTCAAAAAAAGATTTTGTGACGATTAAAAATATCGATGTAATCATAGTAGTATCGACGAGATACGCTGTCGTACTTGGTATCATTACAGTGGATGTCAGGTGTAGATCCACTCATGGGGTTTGTTTACATTGTGATGCCGCTGAGCTATTGTATCCTACGGTGTGTAGTGAAGCATGCTCAGCTATTCCTCGTCCTCCAGTGATAATACTACTTGTAAGGAACTCACTTTATTCGAGGATTAGTGATTTAGAAGTATCTCAAACTTCCTGAGGGTGTTTCAGTGTTATAACTTCACCTTTAACTTAACTTTTTACACTAAAATGCGTCCGTTCTCCCTTTTCTGTCTACAGCCTGTGTCTGCTTGTAAGTACTCAGTGTGTGTGCACTGCCGAATATGCTCCTCTGCTCCTAAAACCAGCTATGTCATGCTCGTTAAAAGAGTGTATTAAAAAAAAATTTGGTAGCGGTACTTTTCAAAGAGAGTATAGTACTTTTGTTTGATTAGTACCGCCATACTATACTAGTACCGGTATAGCGTACTACCCTAGGGGGGACTCTGACATTATTGTGTGTGTTTTAGGAGAGCCAGGGCACACAACAGGCTGGAGTCTCGCTACAGCAACAGCTCAGGAGGTTCCTACGAGGATGAAAAGAG
>NC_084614.1:4053921-4091421 GCF_033978795.1 Nerophis ophidion
CCATAATAATTTACGACAAAAAAATGTTAATCCTTAGAACAAAAAATATTACGTGTAAGTTTTCAACAACACTTACAGCATGTGAAAAAAAATAAGCTCTCTAAAAGCGTGTTTATTATGAACAAGGTGGACTACAGTTTCCCGTATGACAAAATTAAAATGTCATATTGCTCAATTATTCCACCTTATTGTGCAGAAATATGGGGGAATAAATATCACAGCAGCATAATGCCTTTATTTCTTTCACGGAAAATGGTAATTGGTATCTTTTTTACAGTTGGGAAATGGTGTTAGATGTAAATATAAACAGAATACAATGATTTGCAAATCCTTTTCAAGCCATATTCAGTTGAATATGCTACAAAGACAACATATTTGATGTTCAAACTCATAAACTTGTTTTTTTTTTTTGCAAATAATAATTAACTTAGAATTTCATAGCTGCAACATGTGCCAAAGTAGTTGGGAAAGGGCATGTTCACCACTGTGTTACATCACCTTTTCTTTTAACAACACTCAATAAACGTTTGGGAACTGAGGAAACTAATTGTTGAAGCTTTGAAAGTGGAATTCTTTCCCATTCTTTTTTTTTAGCTCGGTTGGTAGAGTGGCCGTGCCAGCAACTTGAGGGTTGCAGGTTCGATTCCCGCTTGTGCCATCCTAGTTACTGCCGTTGTGTCCTTGGGCAAGACACTTTACCCACCTGCTCCCAGTGCCACCCACACTGCTTTAAATGTAACTTAGATATTGGGTTTCACTGTGTAAAGCGCTTTGAGTCACTTGAGAAAAGCGCTATATAAATATAATTCACTTATGTAGAGCTTCAGTCCTTCAACAGTCCGGGGTCTCCGCTGTTGTATTTTACGCTTCATAATGCGCCACACATTTTCCATGGGAGACAGGTCTGGACTGCAGGCGGGCCAGGAAAGTACCCGCCCTCTTTTTACTACGAAGCCACGCTGTTGTAACACGTGGCTTGGCATTGTCTTGCTGAAATAAGCAGGGGCGTCCATGAAAAAGACGGCGCTTAGATGGCAGCATATGTTGTTCCAAAAGCTGTATGTACTTTTCAGCATTAATGGTGCCTTCACAGATGTGTAAGTTACCCATGCCTTGGGCACTAATGCACCCCCATACCATCACACATGCTGGCTTTTACACTTTGTGTCGATAACAGTCTGGATGGTTCGCTTCCCATTTAGTCCGGATGACACAATGTGGAATATTTCCAAAAACAATTTGAGATGTGGACTCGTAAGACCACAGAACACTTTTCCACTTTGCATCAGTCCATCTTAGATGATCTCGGGCTCAGAGAAGCCGGCGACGTTTCTGGATGTTGTTGATAAATGGCTTTCGCTTTGCATAGTAGAGCTTTAACTTGCACTTACAGATGTAGCGACGAACCGTATTTAGTGACAGTGGTTTTCTGAAGTGTTCCTGAGCCCATGTGGTGATATCCTTTAGAGATTGATGTCGGTTTTTGATACAGTGCCGTCTGAGGGATCGGAAATGTTGGTTTCCGGCCATGCCGCTGACGTGGAGTGATTTTGCCCAGATTCTCTGAACCTTTTGATGATATTATGGAGCGTAGATGTTGAAATCCCTAAATTTCTTGCAATTTCACTTTGAGAAAGGTTGTTCTTAAACTGTTTGACTATTTGCTCACGCAGTTGTGGACAAAGGGGTGTACCTCGCCCCGTCCTTTCTTGTGAAAGACTGAGCATTTTTTTGGGAAGCTGTTTTCATGGCACCCACCTGTTCCCAATTAGCCTGCACACCTGTGGGATGTTCCAAATAAGCGTTTGATGAGCATTCCTCAACTTTATCAGTATTTATTGCCACCTTTCCCAACTTTTTTGTCACGTGTTGCTGGCATCAAATTCTAAAGTTAATGATTATTTGCAACAACAAAATCAAAGTTTATGAGTTTGAACATCAAATATGTTGTCTTTGTAGCATATTCAACTGAATATGGCTTGAAAAGGATTTGCAAATCATTGTATTCTGTTTATATTTACATCTAACACAATTTCCCAACTCATATGGAGACGGGGTTTGTAGAATAGTCGACCACAAAGGTCAGCGTGGATGATGTGGACTAAAGGTTGGAATGCAGGCCAGTCAGATGTGTGTCTGTGAGGAATGAGGTGGCCGTGCCTGAAAAAAGGTGTGTTTGTGGTCCCAGGTGCAACATCGCGGTCATCTTCATGACGGAGATGGTGGTGGATCACAGCGTGAGAGAAGACTGGGCCTTGCACCTCCCACTGCTGCTCCACGCTCTCTTCCTGGGTAAGCAGTCTCCCGTCTTGGTATGTCCTCCTTCAGACTCCATGTGAGTCACAATCCCCTGAATAGTCTTTTATTTTTTTATTTTTAATCAATCCAATCGCTTCATTGCAGTTAGTCCACATTTTTAACCGGCACTAAAAAACATGAACACGTTTTAGCATCCCAGTTCATTTTAGAACTCATTTTAATGAACCCATTTTTTTTTTTTTTTGGTATTAATTAATCCAACAAAACAATACACAACAACACCATGATAATGCAATCCAATTATGCAAAAACCAAACCCGACCCAGCAACATGCAGAATAGAAGTCAACAGAGCGATTGAGAGGACACACAAACATGACACATATGCAAGTAGTCAAACAAAAAAATGAATATTATCAACAACGGTATCAATATTTGTGACAATTTCAACGTGGAAGTGATTGAAAATTCCCTCATTGATGTTATCATTACGGACATGTATAAAAAAAACATAAAAAAACTATATATATATATATATATATATATATACATATATATATATATATATATACATATATATATATATATATATATATATATATATATATATATATATATATATATATATATATATATATATATATATATATATATATATATATATATATATGTGTATATGTGGGAAAAATCACAAGACTACTTCATCTCTACAGAACTGTTTCATGAGGGGTTCCCTCAATCATCAGGAGATTTTATATATATATATACTGTATATGTATATATACATTATATATATATACTGTATATGTATATATACATATATATTTATATATATATACATATATATGTACATACACATATATATATGTATGTATATATACATATTTATGTATATATATACATATACAGTATATATACATATATATGTACATATCCATATATATACACATACATATATATATGAATATATATGTATGTGTATATATATGTACATATATATACCTTGAGTACCTTGAAGGTAGAAAAGCGCTATACAAGTACAACCCATTTATATATATATATATATATATATATATATATATATATATATATATATATATATATATATATATATATTGTCAAGTTGAGTTGTTGACGAACCCCAAGATGCAAAGACGGTGGCAGGCATTGAATAAGAAAAACATAATTTAATGTCCAAAAATGTAAAAATAAAGAAGAAAGACAAACCAGGAACCAGGAACAAACAAACTGGAAGCAGGGAACAGGAGTCAGGATCCAGGGAATCAACTAGCAACGACACGACACGACGATAATCCAGCACTGACTGGAGGACAAAGCAGGTAAAAATAGGAGCGGGCTGATTGACACCAGATGTGGCCAGATGCCAATCAGCCGCAGCTGCGGGGAAACAGCGCTCAGGGAAAAAAGCAGGAAATGACCAAAATAAAAGCCCTGACAGGAAACAAAGACATACACAGAGGAACGACTAAAACAAAACAAAACTGTCAGGGACAACTCTGACATATATATATGCATAGATATATATATATATACACATATATCCATCCATTTTCTAACCTTTATTCCCTTTTGGGGTCACGGGGGGCGCTGGCGCCTATCTCAGCTACAATCGGGCAGAAGGCGGGGTACACCCTGGAAAAGTCGCCACCTCATCGATATATATATATATATATATAGTGACTATCTGGATCAGTAAGTCGTCTTTGTTGTCTCTCATGAAGTCTGACGTGAGTAGTAGTGTTGTTATTGTTGAAATAAATAGCGAATTATTGCGAATGGTTATCGTTGAACCAGAGCAAAATACGTAAATTTTAACAGTTATTGCGAATGAACCTGTCAGTACATTACATAAAAAACCACAATGGAGGTTTTTGGATGTTTTTTAGCTTGTGTATTATTACTATATTAGCTCAATTGTTGGCTGACTTTTGTTAGCATTTATTTACGATTTAGAATGCACAAAAAAATCCAAACATCCACGTTCTTGTCGTAAATAAGGATTGTGAATAATCACCATTTTAAGGTAGTCGAGTACATGAGCACATGGTCTTGCTAGTCCGTCTCCAACGTGGTCCTTGTGCGCCTCAGGTCTGGACCACTACAGACCGGAGGTGTACGAGCACAGCAAGCGCCTCCTGCTGCACCTCCTCATCACCCTCTCCTGCAACAACAACTTCCAGGTGAGGCTCTTCCACCCGTGCCGGCCGGGCTCATGACTCCGCCCTCACTTTCCAGGTGATCGCCTCCGTCTTGATGCTGACCAGAGAGATCAGCGACAACAAGACCCTCACCATCAAGTCCGGTTACCATAGCGACCATCAGCACTCCAGTGAGCCGGTCTTCTTTTATTCCTTTGCGTGGCGAGGGAGAGAGAGAGAGAGAAAAAGAGCAGGAGTGTAGCGTCTGTCTTCCCTGCAGACGTGCCGGACTTCCTGCGGGAGTGGCAGACGTCCCCCGTGGCCGACTCCGGACTCTGCTCCGCCTCCATCTCGTCCTCCGCCAGTCTGGGCGGGGGCAGCACGGCGGGCAGCGTGGGGAACCTCCCACTGGTGACGCCCGACGACCTGGAGGAGCTGGAGGACACGCCCAACGAGACGGACGAAAAGACCAACAAACTCATCGAGTTCCTGTCCACCAGGTACACACACACACACACACACACACACACACACACACCTTTGTTTGGGTTCCTAAAACCAGCTGAAATCCTCTAAAATCCCATGACAGGAAGTCATGAATAGACCTGTTTTAAAATCTCCTAATTTCCTCATTTCTCTGGGTTTGTTCACCTTTCCTGTGTCAAAATGTGCTCGCATGCTATCAGGATTGGAAAGGTTTAGCTTTTTTACAAATATAAAAATATGAATATATACCAGAGATTGTGGGGGCTGCAAAGGGGTGGAAAGTTTTGGGCAAATTTCAGGAAACTTTCCCGAAATTTACCACAGGGATTTAAGCTCGGGAAGTTTGGAAACATTGACCATTTTTTTTGCTTATTCAAAGTTGGAGACTGTTCATGGGAATTAAAGGGAATAAAAGGGAATTAATAGGAATATATTAATTGATTAATATTACAATTAATAGGAATATATGGGAATTGATGGGGAGATAAGGGAAATAATGGGAATTAATAGGAATATATTAATTGATTAATATTATAATTAATAGGAACATATGGGAATTGATGGGAATTAATGGGAGTATATGGGAATATAAGGAAATTAATAGGAATATATTAATCGATTAATATTATAATTAATGGGAATTTATGGGAATATATATGAATTAATGGGAATTAATAGGAATATATTAATCGATTAATATTATCATTAATAGGAATACATGGGAATTGATAGGAATTAATGGGGATATATGGGAATATATGGGAATTAATGGGAATATATATGAATTAATGGTAATATACCGGAATTAATAGGAATATATTAATCGATTAATATATATGAATTAATGGGAATATATGTGTATTAATAGGAATATATTAATCGATTAATATTATAATTAATAGGAATACATGGGAATATATGGGAATTAATGGAATTGATGGGGATATATGGGAATTAATGGAAATATATATGAATTAATGGTAATATACCGGAATTAATAGGAATATATTAATCGATTAATATTATAATTAATGGGAATTGATGGGAATTTATGGGAATTGATGGGGATATATGGGAATTAATTGGGATATATGGGAATTAATGGGAATATATATGAATTAATGGGAATATATGGGTACTAATAGGAATATATTAATCGATTAATTTTATAATTAATAGGAATACATGGGAATTGATGGGAATTAATGGGGATGTATGGGAATTTATGGGAATATACGGGAATTAATGGGAATATATATGGGAATTAATTGTAGAATATATGCGAATTAATGGGAATATATGGTAATTAATCGGAGAACATATTGTAGGTAATTGGAGAATATATGGGAATTAATTGGGGAATGTATGGAAATTAATAGGAATTTATGGTAATTAATTGGAGAATATATGGTAATTAATTGGAGAATATATGCGAATTAATGGGAATATATGGTAATTAATCGGAGAACATATTGTAGGTAATTGGAGAATATATGGGAATTAATTGGGGAATGTATGGAAATTAATAGGAATTTATGGTAATTAATTGGAGAATATATGGTAATTAATTGGAGAATATATGGGAATTCATTGGAGAATATATGCGAATTAATGGGAATATATGGTAATTAATTGGAGAACATATTGTAGGTAATTGGAGAATATATGGGAATTAATTGGAGAATATATGGGAATACACGGGAATTATTGGGAATACATGGTAATTAATTGGAGAATATATGGTAATTAATTGGAGAATATATGGCAATTAATTGGAGAATATACAGGAATTAATTGGGGAATATATGGTCATTAATTGGAAAATATACAGGAATTAATTGGGGAATATATGGTCATTAATTGGAGAATATATGGTAATTAATTGGGGAATATATGGGAATTAATTGGGGGATGTATGGGAATTAATAGGAATTTATGGTAATTAATTGGAGAATATATGGGAATTAATTGGGGGATGTATGGGAATTAATAGGAATTTATGGTAATTAATTGGAGAATATATGGGAATTATTGGGAATATATGGTAATTAATTGGGGAATATATGGTAATTAATTGGAGATTATATGGTAATTAATTGGGGAATGTATGGTAATTAATTGGAGAATATATGGGAATATACGGGAATTAATGGTAATATACGGTAATTAATTGGAGAATTTACGGGAATTAATCGGAATATATGTTAATTAACCGGAGAATATATGGGAATTAATGGGAATATATGGTAATTGATTGGAAATTATATGGGAATCAATGGGAATAAATGGTAATTAATTGGAGAAACTATGGTGTGTAGGTACAGTGTCTGCAGTACTGTGTTGTTGTTGTTGTTGTTCAGGGCGCGGGGCCCCCTGTGGACCCACGAGGACATCACACCCAAGAACCCCAACTCCAAGAGCACGGAGCAGCTCTCCAGCTTCCTGCGCCATGTTGTCTCTGTCTTCAAGGAGTCCAAGTCAGGTGAGGACCACTTCTCAGATCACATGAACACTATTCTGTGTGTGGGCGGAACAAAACACAGTACCTTGGAATCCATACTGGTACTCAACACTACCGATTATTATCATTTAGTCCTTAGATAAAATAGTCAACATACTAGACAACTTGTCTTTTAGTAGTAAGTAAACAAACAAAGACTCCTAATTAGTCTGCAGTAAACATATTGTGTCATTTATACACCTATTATTTTGTACACTTTATGAGGGGACAAACTGTAAAAAAAAAACATTATTAATCCACTTGTTCATTTATTGTTAATAACTGTTTATTTTCTGTTTGAACATGTTCTATCTACACTTCTGTTAAAATGTAATAATCACTTATTCTTCTCTTCTTTGATACTTGACATTAGTTTTGGATGATACCACACATTCAGGTATCGATCCGATACCAAGGAGTTACAGGATCATACATTGGTCATATTCAAAGTCCTCATGTGTCGTATTTACTAACTTTATAAACATAATATGAATTTAAAATAAACAAAAGATGTTGTAAAGCCAAAAAATATCGACATAATCATAGTTGTATCGACTAGATTGGTGCTTGTACTTTACTGTTAAATAATTCTGCTTATTTTCTGTTTCAACATGTTCTATCTACACTTCTGTTAAAATGTAATAATCACTTATTCTTCTCTTCTTTGATACTTGACATTAGTTTTGGAGGATACCACACATTCAGGTATCGATCCGATACCAAGGAGTTACAAGATCATACATTGGTCATATTCAAAGTCCTCGTGTGTCCAGGGACGTATTTACTAACTTTATAAATATAATATGAATTTAAAATAAACAAAAAATGTTGTAATGCCAAAAAATATAGACAAAATCATACTAGTATCGACTAGATTGGTGCTTGTACTTTACTGTTAATATCTGCTTACTTTCTGTTTGAACATGTTCTATCTACACTTCTGTTCAAATGTAATAATCACTTATTCTTCTCTTCTTTGATACTTGACATTAGTTTTGGATGATACCACACATTCAGGTATCGATATGATACCAAGTAGTTACAGGATCATACATTGGTCATATTCAAAGTCCTAATGTGTCGTATTTACTGACTTTATAAACATAATATGAATTTGAAATAAACAAATAGATGTTGTGATGCCCAAAAATTAGTTTTGGATGATACCACACTTTTAGGTATCGATCCGATACCAAGTAGGTATCATACATTAGTCACATTCAAAGTCCTCATGTTTTCAGGGACATGTTTACCGACTTTATAAACATAATATAAACACCAAAAAGAGGAAAAAAGATTTTGCGATGCCAAAAAGTATCGACGTAATCATAGTAGTATCGCCCCTGTACTCGGTATCATTACAGTGGATGTCAGGCGTCGATCCACTCATGGTGTTTGTGTTTATTGTGACGCCGGTGAGCTATTGTATCCTCCTACGGTGTGTAGCGTAGCATGTTTGGCTATTCCTCGTCCTCCAGTGATAATGTTACTTGTAAGAAACTGACTTTTTCTGTGTGTGCTCGCTGCTGGTACTTTTTAGAGGCGGTATAGTACGGAGTATGATAGATTAGTATGGCGGTACTAAGGTATCGTGGTACTGTTGTGGTGATACTGGTGTGAGTGAGATGGGGTGGTGTTCCCGGCAGACTTCCACCTGGAGCAGCAGCTGAGCGACGTGGCGTTGCAGACGGCGCTCTGCAGCTCCTCCCGTCACTACGCCGGACGCTCCTTCCAGATCTTCCGAGCCCTCAAGCAGCCCATCAACAACCACGCCGTCTCCGACCTGGTGTCACGCCTGGTGGAGGTGGTGGGCGAGCACGGCGACGAGGTGCAGGTAAGGTGGGCGGCGTGCAGCGGCGGCAGTATCGCAGTGTGAGGCAGCGGCGTGTCCCGGCAGGGCTACGTGATGGAGGTGCTGCTCACGCTGGAGTCGGTGGTGGTCAACCTGGCCGAGTGTCTGAAGAACAGCGACCTCATGGCGGCGCTCACCAGGTGGGCTGCTGACACTACTTCCTGCAAATGCCGCACATTGTGTGTTTGACCAAAGAAGGCTTAGTTTTCTGTGACAAGAAGGGCATCAAACAAGCAAAAAAATGAATGAAAACTAGAAAATTCAATGTTAAAAATGTTTTTTATGAGTGGATATAAGTGGGATTTTGACTTTTCAAAACTGACAGAAAAATTAATTTTCTTTGACAAAAAAGGCATAAAAAAAGCAAAAAACAAAAAAAAAAAACTAGAAAAATTCAAAGTTAAAAAAAATGGTATGACTTATTTGAACACTTTTATGAGTGGGGCCCTTTTGGATATTAGTGGGATTTTAACTTTTCAAACTGACAAAAAACAAAGTTTTCTTTGACAAAAAAGGCATAAAACAAGGAAAAAAACATTTAAAAAATCAAAAATTCTAACTAAGGTACCAAAATTGTAACAAAGTTTTCTTTAAAAAAAGGACATAAAAAAACAAAAAAAAACATTTAAAAAACCTAAAAATTTCAATGTTAACAAGAGAATGGTATGACTTATTTTAACACTTTTATGAGTGGGGCCCTTTTGGATATTAGTGGGATTTTTACTTTTCAAACTGACAAAAAACAAAGTTTTCTTTGACAAAAAAGGCATAAAACAAGGAAAAAAACATTAAAAAAATCAAAAATTCTAACTAAGGTACCAAAATTGTAACAAAGTTTTCTTTAAAAAAGGACATAAAAAAACAAAAAAAAACATTTAAAAAACCTAAAAATTTCAATGTTAACAAGAGAATGGTATGACTTATTTTAACACTTTTATGAGTGGGGCCCTTTTGGATATTAGTGGGATTTTTACTTTTCAAACTGACAAAAAACAAAGTTTTCTTTGACAAAAAGTACATCCAAAAAACATTTTAAAAACCTAGAAAATTCAATGTTAAATAAAGAATGGTATGACTTATTTGATCACTTTTATGAGTGAGGCCCTTTTGGATACTAGTAGGATTTTTACTTTTCAAACTGACAAAAAACAAAGTTTTCTTTGACAAAAAAAGGCATAAAACACGGAAAAAAAACATAAAAAAAATCTAACTAAGGTACCAAAATCCTAACAAAGTTTTCTTTAAAAAAAAGGACATAAAAAAACATTTAAAAAACGTAAAAATTTCAATGTTAACAAGAGAAAGACTTATTTTATCACTTTTATGAGTGGGGCCCTTTTGGATACTAGTGGGATTTTTACTTTTCAAACTGACAAAAAACAAAGTTTTCTTTGACAAAAAAGGCATAAAACAAGGAAAATATATATTTTTTTAAAGTAAAACATTCTAACTTAGGTACCAAAATTGTAAGAAAGTTTTCTTTAAAAAAAGGACATAAAAAAACTAAAAAAACATTTAAAAAACCTAAAAATTTCAATGTTGACAAGAAAATGGTATGACTTATTTTAACACTTGTGGATATTAGTGGGATTTTTACTTTTCAAACTGACAAAAAACAAAGTTTTCTTTGACAAAAAAGGCATAAAACAAGGGAAAACATTTTTTTTTTAAACTAAAACATTCTAACTAAGGTACCAAAATTCTAACAAAGTTTTCTTTGACAAAAAAGGCATAAAACAAGGAAAAAGTTTTTTTTTTTTAACTAAAACATTCTAACTAAGGTACCAAAATTCTAACAAAGTTTTCTTTGACAAAAAAGGCATAAAACAAGGAAAATATATATATTTTTAAACTAAAACATTCTAACTAAGGTACCAAAATTCTAACAAAGTTTTCTTTGACAAAAAAGGCATAAAACAAGGAAAAAGTTTTTTTTTTTTAACTAAAACATTCTAACTAAGGTACCAAAATTCTAACAAAGTTTTCTTTGACAAAAAAGGCATAAAACAAGGAAAATATATATATTTTTAAACTAAAAAATTCTAACTTAGGTACCAAAATTCTAACAAAGTTTTCTTTGACAAAAAAGGCATAAAACACAGAAAAAAAACATTTAAAAAAAATAAAAAATTCTAACTAAGGTACCAAAATTCTAACAAAGTTTTCTTTAAAAAAAGGACATAAAAAAACAAAGCAAAAAATTTAAAAAACCTAAAAATTTCAATGTTAACAAGAGAATGGTATGACTTATTTTAACACTTTTATGAGTGGGGCCCTTTTGGATACTATTAGGATTTTTACTTTTCAAACTGACAAAAAACTAAGTTTTCTTTGACAAAAAAAGGCATAAAACACGGAAAAAAACATTAAAAAAAAAAAAAAAATTCTAACTAAGGTACCAAAATTGTAACAAAGTTTTCTTTAAAAAAAGGACATAAAAAAACAAAAAAAAACATTTAGAAAACCTAAAAATTTCAATGTTAACAAGAGAATGGTATGACTTATTTTAACACTTTTGGATATTAGTGGGATTTTTACTTTTCAAAAAAGGCATAAAACAAGGAAAAAAAAATTTTTTTCAACTAAAACATTCTAACTAAGGTACCACAATTCTAACAAAGTTTTCTTTGACAAAAAAGGCATAAAACAAGCAAAAAAAAAAAAAAAAACATTGAAAAAAAATTATAAAAAGTTCTGAAGAACAGCGAGCTCATGGCGGTTCTCACCAGGTGTGCTTCTGCCAGTACAGGAAGTGTACTTCCTTCCTTCCTTCCTACCTTCCTGCCTTCCTTCCTTCACCCACCACTCTTCGGCATGTTCCTTTCAGAACCTCGTCCCCGGACTTTGTGCTGAGCGACAAGCTGATGAACCGGAAGAGCACGGGCCAGTTGAACTTCCCCGGCCCGGGTCTGGCGTGCCTGTCGTCGCAGCGACACCAGCGCTCCTACTCCGTGCCCAAGAAGTTTGGCGAGTGCGGCTACCAGTCCAGCGACCCGCCGCGCAGCGCCACCCTGGACCGCATACAGGTAGGAGGGAGCACCCACCTGGACCACATACAGGTAGGAGGGAGCACCCACCTGGACCACATACAGGTAGGAGGGAGCGCCACCCTGGACCACATACAGGTAGGAGGGAGCGCCACCCTGGACCACATACAGGTAGGAGGGAGCCCATACAGGTAGGAGGGAGCACCCACCTGGACCACATACAGGTAGGAGGGAGCACCACCCTGGACCACATACAGGTAGGAGGGAGCGCCCACCTGGACCACTTACAGGTAGGAGGGAGCACCCACCTGGACCACATACAGGTAGGAGGGAGCACCCACCTGGACCACATACAGGTAGGAGGGAGCACACACCTGGACCACATACAGGTAGGAGGGAGCACCCACCTGGACCACATACAGGTAGGAGGGAGCACCCACCTGGACCACATACAGGTAGGAGGGAGCGCCACCCTGGACCACATACAGGTAGGAGGGAGCACCCACCTGGACCACATACAGGTAGGAGGGAGCACCCACCTGGACCACATACAGGTAGGAGGGAGCCCATACAGGTAGGAGGGAGCACCCACCTGGACCACATACAGGTAGGAGGGAGCACACACCTGGACCACATACAGGTAGGAGGGAGCACACACCTGGACCACATACAGGTAGGAGGGAGCGCCACCCTGGACCACATACAGGTAGGAGGGAGCCCATACAGGTAGGAGGGAGCACCCACCTGGACCACATACAGGTAGGAGGGAGCACACACCTGGACCACATACAGGTAGGAGGGAGCGCCACCCTGGACCACATACAGGTAGGAGGGAGCCCATACAGGTAGGAGGGAGCACCCACCTGGACCACATACAGGTAGGAGGGAGCACACACCTGGACCACATACAGGTAGGAGGGAGCGCCACCCTGGACCACATACAGGTAGGAGGGAGCCCATACAGGTAGGAGGGAGCACCCACCTGGACCACATACAGGTAGGAGGGAGCACACACCTGGACCACATACAGGTAGGAGGGAGCACCCACCTGGACCACATACAGGTAGGAGGGAGCGCCACCCTGGACCACATACAGGTAGGAGGGAGCGCCACCCTGGACCACATACAGGTAGGAGGGAGCACCCACCTGGACCACATACAGGTAGGAGGGAGCACCCACCTGGACCACATACAGGTAGGAGGGAGCACCCACCTGGACCACATACAGGTAGGAGGGAGCACACACCTGGACCACATACAGGTAGGAGGGAGCACCCACCTGGACCACATACAGGTAGGAGGGAGCACCCACCTGGACCACATACAGGTAGGAGGGAGCGCCACCCTGGACCACATACAGGTAGGAGGGAGCACCCACCTGGACCACATACAGGTAGGAGGGAGCACCCACCTGGACCACATACAGGTAGGAGGGAGCCCATACAGGTAGGAGGGAGCACCCACCTGGACCACATACAGGTAGGAGGGAGCACACACCTGGACCACATACAGGTAGGAGGGAGCGCCACCCTGGACCACATACAGGTAGGAGGGAGCCCATACAGGTAGGAGGGAGCACCCACCTGGACCACATACAGGTAGGAGGGAGCACACACCTGGACCACATACAGGTAGGAGGGAGCACCCACCTGGACCACATACAGGTAGGAGGGAGCACACACCTGGACCACATACAGGTAGGAGGGAGCACCCACCTGGACCACATACAGGTAGGAGGGAGCACCCACCTGGACCACATACAGGTAGGAGGGAGCACACACCTGGACCGCATACAGGTAGGAGGGAGCACCCACCTGGACCACATACAGGTAGGAGGGAGCGCCACCCTGGACCACATACAGGTAGGAGGGAGCGCCACCCTGGACCACATACAGGTAGGAGGGAGCACCCACCTGGACCACATACAGGTAGGAGGGAGCACCCACCTGGACCACATACAGGTAGGAGGGAGCGCCCACCTGGACCACATACAGGTAGGAGGGAGCACCCACCTGGACCGCATACAGGTAGGAGGGAGCACCCACCTGGACCACACCCACTGACACCTTTGTCCCCCGCAGGCGTGCAACAGTCACGGTCTGGCCCGGGTGGGGAGGAGCCCCGGGTCCTGCACGTCCTCCACCAATCGCATCGACCCCAGCGTGCTGTCTGACCCCGCCCACGTGTCCCACCCCTCCTCCATCCTGGCCACCGTCTTCTGGGTGGCCGTGTCGCTCATGGAGTCCGACTTTGAGTTCGAGTACCAGATGTCCCTGCGTCTGGTCCACAAGCTGCTCTCCAAGGTGCCAAAGTCGATCTTTTTATCAATCATTATTATTATTATTATTATTATTATTACACCTGAAATGTATTGCATTTTTTGTGTTTGTTTTTGGGGCCCTTTTGGATATTAGTGATATTTTTACTTTTTAAACTGACAAAAAACAAAGTTTTCTTTGACAAAAAGGGCAAAAAACAAGCAAAAAAATAAATAACTACCTGCGATGAGGTGGCGACTTGTCCAGGGTGTACCCCGCCTTCCGCCCGATTGTAGCTGAGATAGGCGCCAGCGCCCCCCGCGACTCCAAAAAAAAAAAAGGGAATAAGCGGTAGAAATTGAATGAATGAATGAATACAAAATTCTATGTTAAAAAAATGGTATTACTTATTTTAACACTTTTATGAGTGGGTATTAGTGGGATTTTTACTTTTCAAACTGACAAAAAATTTAAGTTTTCTTTGACAAAAAGGGCATAAAACAAGCAAAAAAATAAATAAAAACTACAAAATTCTATGTTGAAAAAATGGTATTACTTATTTTAACACTTTTATGAGTGGATATTAGTGGGATTTTTACTTTTCAAAACTGACAAAAAATACATTTTCTCTGACAAAAAAAGGCATAAAACAAACAAAAAACCCCCCCACAAAATTCAATGTTAAAAAAAAAGTGTATTACTTATTTTAACACTTTTATGAGTGGGTATTAGTGGGATTTTTACTTTTCAAACTGACAAAAAATTTAAGTTTTCTTTGACAAACAGGGCATAAAACAAGCAAAAAAATAAATAAAAACTACAAAATTCTATGTTGAAAAAATGGTATTACTTATTTTAACGCTTTTATGAGTGGATATTAGTGGGATTTTTACTTTTCAAAACTGACAAAAAATACATTTTCTCTGACAAAAAAAGGCATAAAACAAACAAAAAACCCCCCCACAAAATTCAATGTTAAAAAAAAAGTGTATTACTTATTTTAACACTTTTATGAGTGGGTATTAGTGGGATTTTTACTTTTCAAACTGACAAAAAATTTAAGTTTTCTTTGACAAAAAGGGCATAAAACAAGCAAAAAAATAAATAAAAACTACAAAATTCTATGTTAAAAAAATGGTATTACTTATTTTAACACTTTTATGAGTTGGGCCCTTTTGGATATTAGTGGGATTTTTACTTTTCAAACTGACAAAAAATTTAAGTTTTCTTTGACAAAAAGGGCATAAAACAAGCAAAAAAATAAATAAGAACTACAAAATTCTATGTTAAAAAAATGGTATTACTTATTTTAACACTTTTATGAGTGGATATTAGTGGGATTTTTACTTTTCAAAACTGACAAAAAATACATTTTCTCTGACAAAAAAAGGCGTAAAACAAACAAAAAAACCCCCGACAAAATTCAATGTTAAAAAAAAAGTGTATGACTTATTTTAACACTTTTATGAGTGGATATTAGTGGGATATTTACTTTTCAAAACTGACAAAAAATGAATTTTCTCTGACAAAAAAAGGCGTAAAACAAACAAAAAAAACCCCGACAAAATTCAATGTTAAAAAAAAAGTGTATGACTTATTTTAACACTTTTCCCTTTTGGATATTAGTGGGATTTTATCTGACAAAAAACTAAGTTTTTTTTCTTTTTTTACAATTTAGGGCATAAAACAAGCCAAAAAACCTGAAAAAACCAACTAAGTTTTCTTTGACAAAAAGTACATAAAACACACAAAAAAAACATTTGAAAAAAAACCTTGAAAATTCAATGTTAAAAAAATGGTATGACTTATTTTAACACTTTTATGAGTGGGGCCCTTTTGGATATTAGTGGGATTTTTACTTTTCAAACTGACAAAAAATTTAAGTTTTCTTTGACAAAAAGGGCATAAAACAAGCAAATAAATTAATAAAAACTACAAAATTCAATGTTAAAAAAAAGTATATGACTTATTTTAACACTTTTATGTGTGGAGCCCTTTTGGATATTAGTGGGATTTTATCTGACAAAAAAACAAAGTTTTTTTTCTTTTTTTACAATTTAGGGCATAAAACAAGCCAAAAAACCTGAAAAAACCAACTAAGTTTTCTTTGACAAAAAGTACATAAAACACACAAAAAAAACATTTGAAAAAAAACCTTGAAAATTCAATGTTAAAAAAATGGTATGACTTATTTTAACACTTTTATGAGTGGGGCCCTTTTGGATATTAGTGGGGAAAAATGTAAAAAAAACTAAGGTTGTTTTTTTGGGGCAAAAAGGGCATAAAAGAAGTCAAAAAAAAAAACATCAAATAAAAACTAGAAAATTCAATGTTAAAAAAAAATGGTATGACTTATTTTAACACTTTTATGAGTGGGGCCCTTTTGGATATTAGTTGGATTTTTACTTTTCAAACTGACCAAAAATGTAAGTTTTCTTTGACAAAAAGGGCATAAAACAAGCAAAAAAATAAATAAAAACTACAAAATTCTATGTTAAAAAAATGGTATGACTTATTTTAACACTTTTATGAGTGGGGCCCTTTTGGATATTAGTGGGATTTTTACTTTTCAAACTGACCAAAAACGTTTTTTTTTTTACAAAAAGGGACAAGCGGTAGGAAATGGATGGATGGCTGGAAAAAGGGCATAAAACAAGCAGAAATAAAAAACATAAAAACTACAAAATTCTATGTTAAAAAATGCCATGACTAACTTTAACACTTTTATGTGTGGGGCCCTTTTGGATATTACTGGGATTTTTAGTTTTTAAACTGACAAAAACTATTTTTTTTCTTTGACAAAAATGACATATGGCATAAATGGCAAGTCCTTCCGCCGGCCGGGATGCCCAAAGTGTCCAAAACGCCCAGGAAAGTCGCTCAGGAAAGTCGCTCAGGAAAGGGGGGAGTAAAAAGAGAAAAGTCGGCAAAAGTCCCCAAAATGTTCAAAAATCACACCCAGGTTCGAGTCCCACAAGTCCTTCCGCCGGCCGGGATGCCCAAAGTGTCCAAAACGCCCAGGAAAGTCGCTCAGGAAAGGGGGGAGTAAAAAGAGAAAAGTCGGCAAAAGTCCCCAAAATGTTCAAAAAATCACACCCGGGTTCGAGTCCCACAAGTCGCTGGTCTGGGATGAAGTCCCACGGGAAGGGGGGGGATAAAAGTGAGAAAAGTGGGTAAAATGTTGAAAAATGCCACCCGGGTTGGACTGAGTTTGTGGTGTTCCTCGTCCTCCATGTGTGGTGTGACCGGGCAGGTCCCTCTGGACCGGGCAGAGAACCGAGAGCGTCTGGAGAAGCTGCAGGCTCAGCTGCGCTGGAGCGGCTTCTCGGGCATCCAGCAGCTGCTGCTGAAGGGCTTCACCTCCCAGGCCACCTCCGACCTCACACTGCAGCTCTTCTGCCAGCTCACGCCCGTCTCCCGCGTGCCCGTGGTGGACAGCTCCCAGTCCCTGGGTGGGTGCGCTCGCATCACCACCACCACCATCACCACCATCATCACCACCACCACCACCATCACCACCACCACCACCACCACCCTTCTTGACGTGTGCTCCCCCCCCACAGGGTTCCCTCTCAACGTGCTGTGTCTGCTGCCTCACCTGGTGCAGCACTTTGGACACCCCACCCAGTTCTGCAAGGAGAGTGCCGAGCGCATCGCACAGGTGACTATTTTGCAACCTTCTTTCAATGACACTTTTAAAGGACATATACGTATCATCAATGTTGTATCAATGTCACTTTTAAAGGACATGTACGTATCATCAACGTCAGTTTTAAAGGTCATGTACGTATCATCAATGTTGTGTCAATGTCACTTTTAAAGGACATGTACGTATCATCAACGTCAGTTTTAAAGGACATGTACGTATCATCGACGTCACTTTTAAAGGACATGTACGTATCATCAATGTCACTTTTAAATGACATGTACGTGTCATCAACGTTGTACCAATGTCGGTTTTAAAGGACATGTACGTATCATCGACGTCAGTTTTAAAGGACATGTACGTATCATCGACGTCAGTTTTAAAGGACATGTACGTATCATCGATGTCACTTTTAAAGGACATGTACGTGTCATCAACGTTGTACCAATATCGGTTTTAAAGGACATGTACGTATCATCGACGTCAGTTTTAAAGGACATGTACGTGTCATCAATGTCACTTTTAAAGGACATGTACGTATCATCAAAGTCACTTTTAAAGGACATGTACGTGTCATCAACGTTGTATCAATGTCACTTTTAAAGGACATGTACGTGTCATCAACGTTGTACCAATATCGGTTTTAAAGGACATGTACGTATCATCAACGTCAGTTTTAAAGGACATGTACGTATCATCAACGTCAGTTTTAAAGGACATGTACGTATCATCAACGTCAGTTTTAAAGGACATGTACGCATCATCAATGTCAGTTTTAAAGGACATGTACGTTGTATCAATGTCAGTTTTAAAGGACATGTACGTTGTATCAATGTCAGTTTTAAAGGACATGTACATTGTATCGAGGTCAGTTTTAAAGGACATGTACGTAGAATCAATGTCAGTTTTAAAGGACATGTACGTAGAATCAATGTCAGTTTTAAAGGACATGTACGTATAATCAATGTCAGTTTTAAAGGACATGTATGTTGTATGGAGGTCAGTTTTAAAGGACATGTACGTTGTATGGAGGTCAGTTTTAAAGGACATGTACGTTGTATGGAGGTCAGTTTTAAAGGACATGTACGTTGTATGGAGGTCAGTTTTAAAGGACATGTACGTTGTATGGAGGTCAGTTTTAAAGGACATGTACGTTGTATGGAGGTCAGTTTTAAAGGACATGTACGTTGTATGGAGGTCAGCTTTAAAGGAGACGTAGGTATGATGAAGGTGGAAAAGGGTCTCTGCTAAGGTGTGTGTGTGTCCCTCAAACAGGTGTGTTTGGTGGAGAAGACCACCAAGCTGTCCCACCTGGCACACGTGATGACCCTGTACAAGACACGCTCCTACACCCGGGACCCCTTCTCCTGGGTGAGTGTGGTGTGCCGCTACCTGCACGAGGCCTTCTGTGACATCACCCTCAACATGGTCACCTACATGGCGGAGGTAAGGCACACCCTCGCCGCTCACCTGACCCGGGTCTAAACCAGCCGGGTGTCCACCCAGCTGCTGGACAAAGGACTTCCCAGCATGCAACAGTCCCTCCTGCAGATCATCTACTGCCTGCTGAGCCACATGGACCTGGCCGCCGTGCAGGTCAGGCAGTTCAACGCAGACGTCACAAACACCATCGAGAAGTTTGTCCAGGTGGGTCTGCTCGCCTCTTGGTGTGTTGACCTGGGTGTGTTGTTGTGTTGTTGTGTTGATGTGGGTGTGTTGGTGTGGGTGTGTTGTTGTGGGTGTGTTGTTGTGGGTGTGTTGGTGTTGGTGTGTTGTTGTGGGTGTGTTGTTGTGGATGTGTTGATGTGGGTGTGTTGTTGTGGGTGTGTTGATATGTTGATGTGTTGATGTGTTGATGTGGGTGTGTTGTTGTGGGTGTGTTGTTGTGGGTGTGTTGATGTGGGTGTGTTGTTGTGGGTGTGTTGATATGTTGATGTGGGTGTGTTGGTGTGGGTGTGTTGTTGTGTTGATGTGTTGATGTGGGTGTGTTGTTGTGGGTGTGTGGGTGTGTTGTTGTGGGTGTGTTGATGTGGGTGTGTTGTTGTGTTGATGTGGGTGTGTTGTTGTGGGTGTGTTGTTGTGTTGATGTGTTGATGTGGGTGTGTTGATGTGGGTGTGTGGGTGTGTTGTTGTGGGTGTGTTGACGTGGGTGTGTTGTTGTGGGTGTGTTGATGTGTTGATGTGTTGATGTGGGTGTGTTGTTGTGGGTGTGTTGTTGTGGGTGTGTTGACGTGGGTGTGTTGTTGTGGGTGTGTTGATGTGTTGATGTGTTGATGTGGGTGTGTTGTTGTGGGTGTGTTGATGTGGGTGTGTTGTTGTGGGTGTGTTGATATGTTGATGTGGGTGTGTTGATGTGGGTGTGTTGGTGTGGGTGTGTTGTTGTGGGTGTGTTGTTGTGTTGATGTGGGTGTGTTGATGTGGGTGTGTTGTTGTGGGTGTGTTGATGTTGTTGTGGGTGTGTTGATGTGTTGGTGTGGGTGTGTTGTTGTGGGTGTGTTGATGTGGGTGTGGGTGTGTTGTTGTGGGTGTGTTGATGTGGATGTGTTGTTGTGGGTGTGTTGATGTGTTGGTGTGGGTGTGTTGTTGTGGGTGTGTTGATGTGGGTGTGTTGATGTGGGTGTGTTGATGTGGGTGTGTTGTTGTGGGTGTGTTGATGTGTTGGTGTGGGTGTGTTGATGTGGGTGTGTTGATGTGGGTGTGGGTGTGTTGTTGTGGGTGTGTTGATGTGGGTGTGTTGTTGTGTTGGTGTGGGTGTGTTGTTGTGGGTGTGTTGATGTGGGTGTGTTGATGTGGGTGTGTTGTTGTGTTGATGTGGGTGTGTTGTTGTGGGTGTGTTGTTGTGGGTGTGTTGATGTGGGTGTGGGTGTGTTGTTGTGGGTGTGTTGATGTGGGTGTGTTGGTGTGGGTGTGTTGTTGTGGGTGTGTTGATGTGGGTGTGGGTGTGTTGTTGTGGGTGTGTTGATGTGGGTGTGTTGGTGTGGGTGTGTTGATGTGGGTGTGGGTGTGTTGTTGTGGGTGTGTTGATGTGGATGTGTTGTTGTGGGTGTGTTGATGTGTTGGTGTGGGTGTGTTGTTGTGCGTGTGTTGATGTGGGTGTGTTGATGTGGGTGTGTTGTTGTGGGTGTGTTGATGTGTTGGTGTGGGTGTGTTGATGTGGGTGTGTTGTTGTGGGTGTGTTGATGTGTTGGTGTGGGTGTGTTGTTGTGGGTGTGTTGATGTGGGTGTGTTGATGTGTTGATGTGGGTGTGTTGTTGTGGGTGTGTTGTTGTGTTGATGTGGGTGTGTTGTTGTGGGTGTGTTGTTGTGGGTGTGTTGATGTGGGTGTGGGTGTGTTGTGGGTGTGTTGATGTGGGTGTGGGTGTGTTGATGTGTTGTTGTGGGTGTGTTGTTGTGGGTGTGTTGATGTGGGTGTGTTGATGTGGGTGTGTTGATGTGTTGTTGTGGGTGTGTTAATGTGGGTGTGTTGATGTGTTGATGTGGGTGTGTTGATGTGTTGTTGTGGGTGTGTTGATGTGGGTGTGTTGATGTGTTGATGTGGGTGTGTTGATGTGTTGTTGTGGGTGTGTTGATGTGGGTGTGTTGATGTGTTGATGTGGGTGTGTTGATGTGTTGTTGTGGGTGTGTTGATGTGGGTGTGTTGATGTGTTGATGTGGGTGTGTTGATGTGTTGTTGTGGGTGTGTTGATGTGGGTGTGTTGATGTGTTGATGTGGGTGTGTTGATATGGGTGTGTTGATGTGGGTGTGTTGATGTGTTGGTGTTGTTGTTTTGATGTGGGTGTGTTGTTGTTGATGTGGGTGTGTTGATGTGGGTGTGTTGATGTTGATGTGGGTGTGTTGATATGGGTGTGTTGATGTGGGTGTGTTGATGTTGATGTGGGTGTGTTGATGTGGGTGTGTTGATGTGGGTGTGGGTGTGGGTGTGTTGACGTGGGTGTGGGTGAGGGTATGTTGACCTGGGTGTGTTGACGTGGGTGTGCTGACGTGGGTGTGTTGATGTGGGTGTGGGTGTGGGTGTTGGTGTGTTGATGTGGGTGTGGGTGTGTTGACGTGGGTGTGGGTGTGGGTGTGTTGACGTGGGTGTGGGTGAGGGTATGTTGACGTGGGTGTGTTGACGTGGGTGTGGGTGAGGGTATGTTGACGTGGGTGTGGGTGAGGGTATGTTGACGTGGGTGTGGGTGAGGGTATGTTGACGTGGGTGTGGGTGAGGGTATGTTGACGTGGGTGTGCTGACGTGGGTGTGTTGACGTGGGTGTGTTGACGTGGGTGTGGGTGAGGGTATGTTGACGTGGGTGTGCTGACGTGGGTGTGTTGACAGACCGTGCACTGGAAGGACGCCCTGAACATCTTGAAGCTGGTGGTGTCGCGCTCTGCCAGCCTGGTGCACCCGCCCTACGGCCAGGCCCAGGGAGACCTGTCCAACCTGGAGGTCAGCCGAGTCTGGGACGGCTCAGCCAAGGCCCTGCCCGGGAAGACCCTGGACTTCACCTTCGACATCTCAGAGGTGAGGCGGCTGAATGTTGAAAACTGCGAGTAAGATGCACGTGAAGTGCTTGATAAGTGCCATACTTGCATTATTACCACTTTGTGGGGCGCAACAAGACCCACCATCAAGTGTACACTGTTGTTGTCTGAGACTTCACACTCTAGTTGTGACTTGCTCATCACACTTCACACAACTTACCGTTGTCACATACTTTTTAATTTTACTGTACAATAACAAACTGGCCGCTTAGTCACCAGAATTTTAATGTAAAATATTGTGTTTTTTTTACAACCGCTTACATTAAATTATCTAACAATACAACTGTTTTTACAGTAAAAAAAAAAAGTCAGCTTAGTGACCAGAATTGTATTGTAAAATATACTGTTTTTTTTTCACAACATATTACATTAAATTAAATAACAATACAACTGTTTTTGCAGTTAAAAAAAATGGCAGCATAGTGACCAGAATTTTACTGCGAAATATAGTGTTTTTGCAACATGTTACCGTAAATGGAAAAATAATTCAAATGTTTTTAAGGTTAAAAAAAGGGCAGATTAGTGACCAGAATTTTACTGTAAAATAGTGTTTTCACAACATATTACGACAAATGGAAAAACAATGCATCTGTTTTTTTTACAATAACAAACTGGCCACTTAGTCACCAGTATTTTACTGTAAAACAGAAAAGATTGGAATTAGCTAGTTTTTCTCTTCTTTTTTTCGGTAGAATTTTGAATTTTAAAAAGTCGAAGTTGAAGATAAACTATGTTTGAAAATGTAATTGTCATTTTTTTTGTGTTTTCTCCTCTTTTAAACCGTTCAATTAAGTTTTTTTTTCATCATTTATTCACTACAAAAAACCTTCCGTAAAAGGAAAAAAAAATTACGACGGAATGACAGACAGAAATACCCATTTTTTTATATATATAGATGTATTTATTAAAGGTAAATTGAGCAAATTGGCTATTTCTGGCAATTTATTTAAGTGTGTATCAAACTGGTAGCCCTTGGCATTAATCAGTACCAGAGGTGGGTAAACTGTACTCAAGTAAGAGTACTGTTACTTTAGAGATTTATTACTCAAGTAAAAGTAAGGAGTAGTCACCCAAATATTTACTTGAGTAAAAGTAAAAAGTATGTTGTGAAAAATCTACTCAACTACTGAGTAACTGATGAGTAACCTGATTACGGCAACAAATAATGCACAAAAACATCAAAATAGCAATGAGCAAATTCAGAGCCAGGAATATCTCTTAAGCAACTAAAACAATAATATATATTAAATAATAGTACATTAAAATAAAATAAAAATTAAGGCAAATTGAGCCACAATAACTTAACAGCACCATAGCCTCAGTAGGCATTCATTGATTGTTTGATTGATTGATTGATTGAAACTTTTATTATTATATTGCACAGTACAGTACATATTCCGTACAATTGACCACTAAATGGTAACACCCCAATAAGTTTTTCAACGTCAATCAATTATTTAATAAATGACCAAGTCGAGGTGATCTACCTCATATATACACACACACACATAACATACACATACACACACATATCATAAATATTAATACGTCCAGGGTGTACCCCTTCTTCCGCCCGATTGTAGCTGAGATAGGTGCCAGCGCCCCCCGCGACCTCAAAAGGGAATAAGCGGTAGGAAATGGATATATATATATATATATATATATATATATATATATATATATATATATATATATATATATATATATATATATATATACCTACCTTTATATATACAGTATATAATTTATATTTATTTATTTTGCCGTTTTTGTTGACATGTTAAAGGTGTTTTAATGAATATACATGCATGTTTAACATATATATATTCCTATCTTTCACAAAGACAAGAATATAAGTTGGTGTATTACCTGATTCTGATGACTTGCATTGATTGGATTCAGTAGTGCTGATAACGTCCACGTTTTCAAATGGAGGAGAAAAAAAGTTCTTCCTTTCTGTCTAATACCACATGAAAGTCGTTGGTTTTTGGCATCTTATTTGTCCAGCTTCTATATTCGTTTTTATACACTTTACAAGAAATACATTGGCGGCAAACTCCGTAGCTTGCTAGCTTGTTTGCGCTGGCTTTCGGAGACTCTTATTTTGTTAGCGCAGGCGCGATGGAGCAGCGCTTTTATTGTGAAGACAGGAACTGTGCGATCAGTCTTTAGGCTTTTGACGGGAAGTACGGTTGAAATAAAAAGTGTCTTTTTTCCTTTACACTTTTGATTGATTGATTGAAACTTTTATTAGTAGATTGCACAGTACAGTACATATTTCGAACAACTGACCACGAAATGGTAACACCCCAATAAGTTTTTCAACTTTTTTAATTCGGATTCGACGTGTGACGGTCACGTGACCACCTGGCTCTGTTTGATTGGTCCAACGTCACCAGTGACTGCATTTGATTGGTGAAACGCAGGCATGCGTAGATCCTACTTTGAAAAACCCCAAAAAACATTAATAGATCGATAAAAAAAAAGTAGCGAGTAACGGGCTGAATGTACATGAATGGAGCGGCGTAAAAGTAGCGTTTCTTCTCTATAAATATACTCAAGTAAAAGTATGTTGCATAAAAACTACTCTTAGAAGTACAATTTTTCCTAAAGTTACTCAAGTAGATGTAACGGAGTAAATGTACCCACCTCTGATCAGTACCCAAGAAGTAGCTCTTGGTTCCAAAAAGGTTGGTATAAAGTTGACTAACCAACAGACCCCGGTGATCGGACGCCGCTTCGACGGCCTCCAGGGTTCTGGCATCAGGGAGGGGAAGGCCCGGGCCATGGCGGTGACACGCAGCACATCATCCACCTCGTCCGGGTCCAACTCCAACACCATCCTGGTTCCTGTCAGCTGGAGGCGCCCACAGTCCTCTCAGGTACCACACAGGAGGACCTAAAGGTAAACCACACCCACACTCACCTGGCTCCATCCTCCCTTGTAGAAGCGGACCAGAGAGAAGCTGGTCAACGTTCTGTCCCTGTGCGGACAAGAAGTCGGACTCACCAAGAACCCCTCTGTAAGCCGCCTCCCCCCCTCGGCGGTGGGAAGATGGCCTTCATCTTTCTCCATCCCTTCAGGTCATCTTCTCGTCCTGCGGCGACCTGGAAATGATGGAGGTACGCGAGAGCGGCGTGTCGTCGGAGGAGGGCGGGACCAGGGAAGACACCCTGGACGACACCGCCAGTGAGCAGCAGTTCCGGGTCTTCCGAGACTTCGACTTCCTGGATGTGGAGCTGGAGGACGGAGAGGTGAGGGGCGGGGTTTATTTACCTTTACCACTTCTTGTAGTGAACCCTTTAGGCTAGCGGAATTCACATCGATTTACGAACTGAAATGGTTCTTAAACAGGGCTCCGGAATCGAAAAGTTTGTATAATGAAGCAGAATTTTCATTAACAAAACAATATAATTATAAATTTATCAGGTTCAAACACTGATAACATCTATTAAACGAAACAAGAAGCAAGGAATTAAACAGAGACAGAAATGAGGAGAGACGTCTCTTGTAGTCTCCATCACGCGCCGACGAAAGATTGTACGCCACCTCTTTTATTTGGACTTTCCCTGATTACATGGTGTTGCCTTCGGACCAGATGTTCCTCCGAGGGAATTCAAGTTGCTGGTCAATCCCAAGTTCTTTTGATGACACATAAGCTGATTTTAAATGATAACCCAGAACAGAATAGGTATTTTGCAATTTATTCCAAAGCTTTGGAGAGACCAACCTAAAAAACAACACATTCAATTCGCGTCGCCGAGTTGATCTGAAAACCCTACGGACACGCTGTCTTTTTCAATATCTCCCCCGCCCACACCTACCGGAACGAATACACTTATCTGTTATTCTGCTAAGCCTGGGACAGAAAGAGATAAGAAGGGAGTATGGCTACTCTTTAAGTTCCAAAAGCTTCAAGGTTAACACACACAGTTTACTAGCCGACAACCAAAAAGAGAACAAATGGAAAAACACTAGCTCTTTTCAAATATGACTATGAATATAAAGAAATAACTCGTAAATATGGATATATGTAGATATCTATCTCCGTCAAAGGCAACAGCTGTTTCTAAGGCACGGGGGTCATAAACAGCCACCGCCTTTGATTGCAAAACAGTTCACAGAAAAGGCCGTAAAGCAGTTCAAACAAGGTCCTGCTTCCTCTTCGCTTTGTAGTTCTCGGGTCAGACAATATCCTTCTGTTGATTACAATACATGAAGGAAACAGAACACCTTCATGTTGCTCCCCACCCTACACGGTGGAGTTTTACAAGCCTTCTGCTTGGTAGGATTAAAGACAGCTTTTGTGATAACTTAGATAGAAATATTCTAACATAAATAATGGGTTACAGACTCGACAAAAGTCTGTATTTTAGTGAGGTTTTGTTCACTTTCAACACAATATAAAGTGCTACACAGTACTGTACAACCAAAAGCCCCTTTGGTGCCCTCACATGGTGATTCTTCCATACTTGTGAGCACCACGTTGGTCTGTTTTTTTTTCTAGAACCCATATGGAGTTAGGAAAATGGACAAAAAAAGGCACAAAAAAAAAAAAAACACAGAAAAAGTAGTGCACAGGGGCGCCAATGGCGTGGAGGGCTCTGCCTCCTCACCACAATGCCGTACCCTGCCTGCAAGCAGGACACAGAATGAATGAATGAATGAAGTGTTCATAGACAAAGAGACATGGTTTGCACACGGAGGCATATTTGGTGCAAGATAAAAGTTTGTATATTGAAAAGTTTGCAAATAGAGGTGTTTGTAAATGGAGGTTGCACTGTACTAGAGAAGTATGTCTATGGTAGAACTCTTAAGACACAGTATGAATGAATGAAGTCTTCATAGACAGAGACACGATTTGCACACTGAGACATATTTGGTGCAAGATAAAAGTTTGCAAATAGAGGTGTTTGTACTTTAAGGTTGCATTGTACTAGCGAAGTCTGTCTATATTGGAGCTTTAAGACACAAAATGAATGAATGAATGAAGTGTTCATAGACGGAGACATGGTTTGCACATGGAGGCATATTTAGCTTGAGATAAAAGTTTGTAAATGGAAAAGTTTGCAAATAGAGGTGTTTGTAAATGGAGGTTGCACTGTACTAGAGAAGTATGTTTATGTTGGAGTTCAAAGACACAAAATGAATGAATGAATGAAGTGTTCATAGACAGAGACACGATTTGCACATGGAGGCATATTTGGTGCAAGATAAAAGTTTGTAAATTGAAAAAAGTTTGCAAATAGAGGTGTTTATAAATGGAGGTTGCACTGTATTAGAGAAGTCTGTTTATGTTGGAGTTCAAAGACACAAAATGAATGAATGAATGAAGTGCTCATAGACGGAAACACGGTTTGCACACGGAGGCATATTTGGTGCAAGATAAAAGTTTGCAAATAGAGGTGTTTGTAAATGGAGATTGCACTGTACTAGAGAAGTCTGTAACATATTGGAGCTTTAAGACAAAATGAATGAATGAATGAATGAAGTGTTCATAGACAGAGACGTGATTTGCACACGGAGGCATATTTGGCTCGAGATAAACGTTTGTAAATTGAAGAAAGTTTGCAAATAGAGGTTTTTGTAAATCAGGTTGCACTGTACTAGAGAAGTATGTCTATAGTGGAGCTCTAAGACACAAAATGAATGAATGAAGTGTTCATAGACAGAGACATGGTTTGCACACAGAGGCATATTTGGCTCAAGATAAAAGTTTTTAAATTGAAAAGTTTGCAAATAGAGGTGTTTGTACATCAAGGTTGCAGTGTACTAGAGAAGTATGTCTATGGTAGAACTTTTAAGACACAGCATGAATGAATGAAGTGTTCATAGACGGAGACATGGTTCGCACAGGGAGGCATATTTGGCTCGAGATAAAAGTTTTTATATTGAAAAGTTTGCAAATAGAGGTGTTTGTAAATGGAAATTGCACTGTACTAGAGAAGTCTGTCTATAGTGGAGTTCTAAGACACAAAATGAATGAATGAATGAAGTCTTCATAGACGGAGACATGGTTTGCACACGGAGGCATATTTGGCTCGAGATAAAAGTTTTTATATTGAAAAGTTTGCAAATAGAGGTGTTTGTAAATGGAAATTGCACTGTACTAGAGAAGTCTGTCTATAGTGGAGTTCTAAGACACAAAATGAATGAATGAATGAAGTCTTCATAGACGGAGACATGGTTTGCACACGGAGGCATATTTGGCTCGAGATAAAAGTTTGTAAATGGAAAAGTTTGCAAATAGAGGTGTTTGTACATCAAGGTTGCACTGTACTAGAGAAGTCTGTACATGTTGGAGCTTTAAGACACAGCATGAATGAATGAAGTGTTCATAGACAGAGACATGGTTTGCACATGTAGGTATATTTAGCTTGAGATAAAAGTTTGTATATTGAAAAGTTTGCAAATAGAGGTATTTGTAAATGGAGGTTGCACTGTACTAGAGAAGTCTGTCTAAGGTAGAACTCTTAAGACACGGCATGAATGAATGAAGTGTTCATAGACAGAGACACGGTTTGCACATTGAGGCATATTTGGCTCGAGATAAAAGTTTGTATACTGAAAAGTTTGCAAATAGAGGTGTGTGTACATCAAGGTTGCACTGTACTAGAGTAGTCTGTATATGTTAGAGCTTTAAGACACAAAATGAATGAATGAATGAAGTGTTCATAGACAGAGACATGGTTTGCACACGGAGGCATATTTGGCTCGAGATAAAAGTTTGTAAATGTAAAAGTTTGCAAATAGAGGTGTTTGTAAATGGAGGTTGCACTGTACTAGAAAAGTCTGTCTATGGTAGAACTCTTAAGACACAGCATGAATGAATGAATTATTCATAGACAGAGACATGATTTGCACACGGAGGCATATTTGGCTCGAGATAAAAGTTTGTATATTGAAAAGTTTGCAAATAGAGGTGTTTGTACATCAAGGTTGCACTGTAGTAGAGAAGTCTGTACATGTTGGAGCTTTAAGACACAAAATGAGTGAATGAATGAAGTGCTCATAGACAGAGACATGATTTGCACAAGGAGGCATATTTGGTGCAAGATAAAAGTTTGCAAACAGAGGTGTTTGTAAATGGAGATTGCACTGTACTAGAGAAGTCTGTTTATGTTGGAGTTCTAAGACACACAATGAATGAATGAAGTGTTCATAGACAGAGACACAATTTGCACATGGAGGCATATTTGGCTCGAGATAAAAGTTTGTATATTGAAGAAAGTTTGCAAATAGAGGTGTTTGTAAGTGGAAATTGCTCTGTACTACAGAAGTCTGTTTATGTTGGAGTTCTAAGACACAGCATGAATGAATGAAGTGTTCATAGACAGAGACACAGTTTGCACACGGAGGCATATTTGGCTTGAGATAAAAGTTTGTATATTGAAAAGTTTGCAAATAGAGGTGTTTGTACATCAAGGTTGCACTGTACTAGAGAAGTCTGTCCATGTTGGAGCTTTAAGACACAAAATGAATGAATGAAGTTTTCATAAACAGACACGATTTGCACATGGAGGCATATTTGGTGCAAGATAAAAGTTTGTAAATTGAAGAAAGTTTGCAAATAGAGGTGTTTGTAAGTGGAAATTGCACTGTACTAGAGAAGTCTGTTTATGTTGGAGTTCTAAGACACAAAATGAATGAATGAATGAAGTGTTCATAGACAGAGACACGATTTGCACACGGAGGCATATTTGGCTCGAGATAAAAGTTTGTAAATTGAAGAAAGTTTGCAAATAGAGGTTTTTGTGAATCAGGTTGCACTGTACTAGAGAAGTCTGTTTATGTTGGAGTTCTAAGACACAAAATGAATGAATGAATGAAGTTTTCATAGACAGAGACACGGTTTGCACATGGAGGCATATTTGGCTCGAGATAAAAGTTTGTAAATTGAAGAAAGTTTGCAAATAGAGGTGTTTGTAAATGGAGGTTGCCCTGTCCTAACTGTCTCTTCCTTTCTTCTCTCCCTCCCTCCCAGGAGCTGCAGGTAAGTTCTCCCCACATTCAGCATCGACGTGAGTCTGCGTGTGCAATCGGTCAAGGGCTGCTCCTCCATCCAGGGCGAGACCATGGACAGCTTCAACTGGGGCGTGCGGCGCCGATCCCTGGACAGCACGGAGCTGGGCGACCTGCTGGAGGAGAGCCAGCACTCGGGCAGCACGCCGAGCCTGGGACACGAGGACCCCCACGACTCGGAGGAGTCCTCCGAGGAAGAGGAGTCCTCCACCAGCCAGAGCCTGTCGCACTCGCAGCTGGTGTGTACGAGTCCTGCACCGGCACCGGCACCGGCACGCAGTCCTTAACCCGCGACTTGACTTGGTTCTCGTCTTCCAGACAAATCCGTCCCCGTCGGACGAGACCAACTCCCTGTCGACGTCGTACGACATGTCCGCCGACCCTCACTCCTTCGGCGCCAGCACTCCAGGCCAGGGGGCGCTGCACGAGCACTTCCTGCATGTGAGCACGTAGGTCATGTGTGCGTAGACGCCGGGACCTTGACCAGGGTTTGTGTGCCGGACAGGCCAGGACGTGCGGCGGTGACGACGAGGACACGCAGGCTCAGGATGACGATCTGTCCCTGAGCGCCCACGAGCTCCCTCCCGGCTCCGACTACGGCGAGAGCTTCACTCTGGAGTTGTTGGGGCAACCTCAGGGCGGGACGCCCCGTCTGGACCGGGACTACTGCCAACCCGCTCTGGACTGCCTGGACCCGAACAGTCTTCCCAGGTGAGGAAAACACGCACCGTTTGAGGTCCCGGCGAGTAATCCGTCCGTCGACAGCTTGCGCGACGACGTCGACGATCTGGAGGACCTCGGCTTCCCGCCGCCGCCGTCCCCGTTTTTCTCGGCCATCTTGGCGGCGTTCCAGCCGGCGGTGTGCGACGACTCCGAGGAGGCGTGGCGGTGTCACATCAACCAGCTGGTGGCGGACTCGGACGGTTCCTGTGCCGTCTACACCTTCCAAGTCTTCTCGTCCCTCTTCAGGGTAAATGTCCCCCTCCTTGTTTTCCCGTCACTCCACGGTCCTCACCTCCGCCTCTTCCAGAACATCCAGGGTAAGTTCTGCACCCTAACTACCGACGTGGCCTCCTACCTCGGCGAGGGCCTCAGGGGCATCGGCTCCAAGTTCCTCAGGTCCTCGCAGATGCTCACCACCTGCTCGGACTGCCCCACCATCTACATTGACGCCGACACCGTGAGTCCTCTTCACCTGGGACCAGGCAGGTCCATGGCCACGTCTGACGCTGAATGTGCTCGTTTCAGATCATGTCTTACGGCCTCCTGGAGAAGATGAAGTTCAGTGCACTGGAGCTGCAAGAGTATCTGGACACCTACAACACCCGGGAGGAGGCGGCTGTCACGGTAACGGGAACAGCGACCAGCAACATTCGCATTCTGAAAACAACCTTCCCTAGTCATGGTGCAAAAAAAATATATATATACTTAAATATGGCCCAATTAAAACAACCTTCGCTAGTCATGGTGCAACAAATATATACTTTAATGGCCCAATTAAAACAACCTTCCCTAGTCATGGTGCAACAAATGGCCCAATGAAAACAACCTTCCCTAGTCAAAATATATATACTTGCACTGTGTATGTTGTACATATTACATATCGTTATGAAGGTGTCTGTTACTACATTATATATATACTTGCAGTGTGTATATTGTACATATTACATATTGTTATGAAGGTGTGTGTTACTACATTATATATATACTTGCAGTGTGTATATTGTACATATTACATATTGTTATGAAGGTGTGTGTTACTACATTATATATATACTTGCAGTGTGTATATCATACATATTTTTATGAAGGTGTCTATTACTACATTATATATATATCCTTGCAGTGTGTATATTGTACATATTACATATTGTTATGAAAGTGCCTGTTACAACATGATTAATACACTTGCAGTGACTATATTGTACATATTACATATTGTTATGAAGGTGTCTGTTACTACATTATATATATACTTGCAGTGACTATATTGTACATATTACATATTGTTATGAAGGTGTCTGTTACTACATTATATATATACTTGCAGTGTGTATATTGTACATATTACATATTGTTATGAAGGTGTATGTTACTACATTATACATATATATATATAGATATATATATATACTTGCAGTGTGTATATTGTACATATTACATATTGTTATGAAGGTGTCTGTTACTACATTATATATATACTTGCAGTGTGTATATCATACATATTTTTATGAAGGTGTCTATTACTGCATTATATATATATACTTACTGTGTGTATATTGTACATATTACATGTTGTTATGAATGTGTCTGTTACTACATTATACATATATATATATAGATATATATATATACTTGCAGTGTGTATATTGTACATATTACATATTGTTATGAAAGTGCCTGTTACAACATGATTAATACACTTGCAGTGAGTATATTGTACATATTACATATTGTTATGAAGGTGTCTGTTACTACATTATATACAGTATATACTTGCAGTGTGTATATCATACATATTTTTATGAAGGTGTCTATTACTACATGATATATATACTTGTTATGAATGTGTCTGTTACTACATTATACTAGCAGTGTGTATATTGTACATATTTTTATGAAGGTGTCTGTTACTACATTATACTTGCAGTGTGTATATTCATTATACTTGCAGTGTGTGTATTGTACATATTACATGTTGTTATGAAAGTGTCTGTTACTACATTATACTTGCAGTGTGTATATTGTACATATTACATGTTGTTATGAAAGTGTCTATTACTACATTATACTTGCAGTGTGTATATTGTACATATTACATGTGTTATGAAAGTGTCTATTACTACATTGTACTTGCAGTGTGTATATTGTACATATTACATGTTGTTATGAAAGTGTCTATTACTACATTATACTTGCAGTGTGTATATTGTACATATTACATGTTGTTATGAAAGTGTCTATTACTACATTATACTTGCAGTGTGTATATTGTACATATTACATGTTGTTATGAAAGTGTCTATTACTACATTATACTTGCAGTGTGTATATTGTACATATTACATGTTGTTATGAAGGTGTCTATTACTACATTATACTTGCAGTGTGTATATTGTACATATTACATGTTGTTATGAAAGGGTCTATTACTACATTATACTTGCAGTGTGTATATTGTACATATTACATGTTGTTATGAAAGTGTCTATTACTACATTATACTTGCAGTGTGTATATTGTACATATTGTTATGAAGGTGTCTGTTACTACATTATACTTGCAGTGTGTATATTGTACATATTACATGTTGTTATGAAAGTGTCTATTACTACATTATACTTGCAGTGTGTATATTGTACATATTACATGTTGTTATGAAAGTGTCTATTACTACATTATACTTGCAGTGTGTATATTGTACATATTACATGTTGTTATGAAGGTGTCTATTACTACATTATACTTGCAGTGTGTATATTGTACATATTACATGTTGTTATGAAAGGGTCTATTACTACATTATACTTGCAGTGTGTATATTGTACATATTGTTATGAAGGTGTCTGTTACTACATTATACTTGCAGTGTGTGTATTGTACATATTACATGTTGTTATGAAAGTGTCTATTACTACATTATACTTGCAGTGTGTATATTGTACATATTACATGTTGTTATGAAAGGGTCTATTACTACATTATACTTGCAGTGTGTATATTGTACATATTACATGTTGTTATGAAAGTGTCTATTACTACATTATACTTGCAGTGTGTATATTGTACATATTGTTATGAAGGTGTCTGTTACTACATTATACTTGCAGTGTGTGTATTGTACATATTACATGTTGTTATGAAAGTGTCTATTACTACATTATACTTGCAGTGTGTATATTGTACATATTACATGTTGTTATGAAAGTGTCTATTACTACATTGTACTTGCAGTGTGTATATTGTACATATTGTTATGAAGGTGTCTGTTACTACATTATACTTGCAGTGTGTATATTGTACATATTACATGTTGTTATGAAAGTGTCTATTACTACATTATACTTGCAGTGTGTATATTGTACATATTACATGTTGTTATGAAAGTGTCTATTACTACATTATACTTGCAGTGTGTATATTGTACATATTACATGTTGTTATGAAGGTGTCTATTACTACATTATACTTGCAGTGTGTATATTGTACATATTACATGTTGTTATGAAAGGGTCTATTACTACATTATACTTGCAGTGTGTATATTGTACATATTGTTATGAAGGTGTCTGTTACTACATTATACTTGCAGTGTGTGTATTGTACATATTACATGTTGTTATGAAAGTGTCTATTACTACATTATACTTGCAGTGTGTATATTGTACATATTACATGTTGTTATGAAAGGGTCTATTACTACATTATACTTGCAGTGTGTATATTGTACATATTACATGTTGTTATGAAAGTGTCTATTACTACATTATACTTGCAGTGTGTATATTGTACATATTGTTATGAAGGTGTCTGTTACTACATTATACTTGCAGTGTGTGTATTGTACATATTACATGTTGTTATGAAAGTGTCTCTTACTACATTATACTTGCAGTGTGTATATAGTACATATTACATGTTGTTATGAAAGTGTCTCTTACTACATTATACTTGCAGTGTGTATATTGTACATATTACATGTTGTTATGAAAGTGTCTATTACTACATTGTACTTGCAGTGTGTATATTGTACATATTACATGTTGTTATGAAATTGTCTATTACTACATTATACTTGCAGTGTGTATATTGTACATATTACATATTGTTATGAAAGTGTGTATTACTACATTATACTTGCAGTGTGTATATTGTACATATTACATGTTGTTATGAAAGTGTCTATTACTACATTATACTTGCAGTGTGTATATTGTACATATTACATGTTGTTATGAAAGTGTCTATTACTACATTATACTAGCAGTGTGTATATTGTACATATTGTTATGAAGGTGTCTGTTACTACATTATACTTGCAGTGTGTATATTCATTATACTTGCAGTGTGTGTATTGTACATATTACATGTTGTTATGAAAGTGTCTCTTACTACATTATACTTGCAGTGTGTATATTGTACATATTACATGTTGTTATGAAAGTGTCTATTACTACATTATACTAGCAGTGTGTATATTGTACATATTTTTATGAAGGTGTCTGTTACTACATTATACTTGCAGTGTGTATATTGTACATATTGTTATGAAGGTGTCTGTTACTACATTATACTTGCAGTGTGTATATTCATTATACTTGCAGTGTGTGTATTGTACATATTACATGTTGTTATGAAAGTGTCTATTACTACATTATACTTGCAGTGTGTATATTGTACATATTACATGTTGTTATGAAAGTGTCTCTTACTACATTATACTTGCAGTGTGTATATTGTACATATTACATGTTGTTATGAAAGTGTCTATTACTACATTGTACTTGCAGTGTGTATATTGTACATATTGTTATGAAGGTGTCTGTTACTACATTATACTTGCAGTGTGTGTATTGTACATATTACATGTTGTTATGAAAGTGTCTCTTACTACATTATACTTGCAGTGTGTATATTGTACATATTACATGTTGTTATGAAAGTGTCTATTACTACATTGTACTTGCAGTGTGTATATTGTACATATTGTTATGAAGGTGTCTGTTACTACATTATACTTGCAGTGTGTATATTGTACATATTGTTATGAAGGTGTCTGTTACTACATTATACTTGCAGTGTGTATATTCATTATACTTGCAGTGTGTGTATTGTACATATTACATGTTGTTATGAAAGTGTCTCTTACTACATTATACTTGCAGTGTGTATATTGTACATATTACATGTTGTTATGAAAGTGTCTATTACTACATTATACTAGCAGTGTGTATATTGTACATATTTTTATGAAGGTGTCTGTTACTACATTATACTTGCAGTGTGTATATTGTACATATTGTTATGAAGGTGTCTGTTACTACATTATACTTGCAGTGTGTATATTCATTATACTTGCAGTGTGTGTATTGTACATATTACATGTTGTTATGAAAGTGTCTATTACTACATTATACTTGCAGTGTGTATATTGTACATATTACATGTTGTTATGAAAGTGTCTCTTACTACATTATACTTGCAGTGTGTATATTGTACATATTACATGTTGTTATGAAAGTGTCTATTACTACATTGTACTTGCAGTGTGTATATTGTACATATTGTTATGAAGGTGTCTGTTACTACATTATACTTGCAGTGTGTGTATTGTACATATTACATGTTGTTATGAAAGTGTCTCTTACTACATTATACTTGCAGTGTGTATATTGTACATATTACATGTTGTTATGAAAGTGTCTATTACTACATTGTACTTGCAGTGTGTATATTGTACATATTGTTATGAAGGTGTCTGTTACTACATTATACTTGCAGTGTGTATATTGTACATATTGTTATGAAGGTGTCTGTTACTACATTATACTTGCAGTGTGTATATTGTACATATTGTTATGAAGGTGTCTGTTACTACATTATACTTGCAGTGTGTATATTGTACATATTGTTATGAAGGTGTCTATTACTACATTATACTTGCAGTGTGTATATTACGTGCGCTGCTCTTGGCCACCAGGGGGCGTGTTTTCACACATGTTCCCTGTGGTTGCTTCCAGTGGCTGCGGAGCTGCAAGGACACATTTCCCAGGTGCCCCGGCGACAGCGTGGTGACCTACCAACCGGGG
>NC_084614.1:4096421-4123921 GCF_033978795.1 Nerophis ophidion
TGCGTGTGTGTGTGTGAGTGAGTGTGTTACTGGTAATAATCTGATGTGGTGTCCAAAATCCTACCTGTGTGTGTGTGTGTGTGAGTGTGTGTGTGTGTGTGTGTGTGTGTGTGTGTGTGTGTGTGTGTGTGTGTGTGTGTGTGTGTGTCGATACCGCCCATCTTGTCCGATACTGGTAATAATCCAGTGTGGTGTCCAAAGTCCTACGTGTGTGTGTGTGTGTGTGTGTTCTCAGTGCCTATGCACCAACCCTACCATCTGAGAGCAGGGTCAAGGATTCCTTCTACCAGTCACTTGATGAGGCTCTCTGCCGGATCCCCAAGAATGACAAGATTTTCTTGCTTGGGGATTTTAATGCCCGAGTGGGACAGAACAGCAGGATATGGAGTGGAGTACTTGGCAAACATGGAGTTGGTCAGGTTAACTCAAATGGGATGAGATTGCTTACTCTCTGCTCAGAGCATAATCTAACCATAACCAACACCATCTTCCAGCAGAAGGCTAAATATAAGACTTCATGGATGCACCCTCGTTCTAAACATTGGCACCTCATAGACTATATCATAGTGAGGCGTAGTGACATCAAAGATGTCCTCACCACCCGTGCCATGAGAGGTGCAGAGTGCTGGACAGATCATCATCTGATTATGGCCAATGTCCACATGCAAGTGCGCCCCCCCTTGAGACGGCAAAGACCCAAAAGGAAGAAGCTAGACTGCGCCCGCCTGGAAAACCCTGACCTAAGAAATGACTTTCGCCGCTCCCTGGCTGAAAAACTTGGGGAGGTGGAGTCTTCCTTGAACTCTTCTGAGAACTCTATTGACCAGAACTGGAACTCTATCAGCTCGGCTATCTATGAGGCAGCAGCCCAAACAATCGGCTTCAAGAGCAAGTACCACCAAGACTGGTTTGATGAAAACTCGGACACCATCCATGTCCTGTTGAAGGATATGCACAGGGCACACAGGGCAACCCTAGAGAACCCTTCATCCAGTAGCGCCAGGCAGAAATGGCGGAGAGCTCGAGGAGAGGTGCAAAGGGCTGTTAGAAGGATGCAGAATGAGTGGTGGAGAAAAAAGGCACATGAGATCCAAACCTTTGCCGATAAAAATGACATGCACAACTTCTACAATGCTGTCAAGAAGACCTACGGCCCAACAAACCGCTGCATCACTCCCCTGAAAACAGCAGACGGCCTGTGTACCTTAAAAGACCAATCTAGCATCTTGCTGAGATGGGCGGAACACTTTAGCACCCTGTTGAACCAGGAATCTGATGCAGACCCCACTGTTCTGGATGAACTGCCTACATTTCCTGTCATGCACAATCTGGACGAGCCCCCAACCTTCCTGGAGGTCCGATCAGCTACCCGCTCCCTCAAAAACAACAAATCCCCTGGTAATGACAACATCCCGGCTGAACTGCTGAAGCAAGGAGGATACTTCTGCACAAGAATATTGCACCGGTACATCACACAAGTCTGGGCTGAAGAGAATGTCCCACAACAATGGAGAGACGCCAATGTAGTCACTATCTACAAGAACAAGGGTGACAAGGCTGTCTGTGGCAACAGTAGGGGCATTTCACTCCTTGCTGTTGCCGGTAAAGTTCTGGCAAAAGTGATGCTCCAGAGGCTGATTAGCAACATCACTGAGTCGATTCTGCCTGAATCACAGTGCGGGTTTAGAAAGAGTAGGAGCACAGTGGACATGATTTTCACAGCTAGACAGCTGCAGGAAAAATGTAGGGAACAACACCAGGACCTTTTCATGGCCTTTGTCGACCTCTCCAAAGCCTTCGACACGGTTCAGAGGGAACTTTTGTGGGAAGTCCTCCTCAGGTGTGGCTGTCCCATTAAGTTTGTTAACATCCTCCGTCAGTTTCATGATGGAATGACTGCTCGAGTGACCATAGGAGGTCAAGAGTCTGCCCCCTTCCCTGTACATACAGGAGTAAGGCAGGGGTGTGTACTAGCACCAGTGCTTTTCAACATCTTCTTGCTATGTGTTACCAAGCTTCTCCACAAGGAGATTGAGGACAGGAGCGGTGTGACAGTGGACTTTCGTCGAGATGGCAACCTCTTTAATATCAGGAGGCTTCAGGCTACCACCAAACTGCAAAGGGAGAGAATTGTTGAGTTGCAGTACGCAGATGACTGTGTTCTTGTATCTCACAGTCCACAAGACCTCCAGTCTGTTCTTGCTGCTGCGGTGAGAGCGTACGGCAGGATGGGACTGACCGTCAATACCAGCAAGACGGAAGTAGTCTGCCAATGGAGCTCCAACCGGCCATCTACATCTCCTGTCTTCACTGTTTCTGGAGAACAAATAGCAGTCGTTCCATCCTTCAAATACCTGGGGAGCATTCTTTCTAGTGACAACACTGTTGATAGTGAGGTCCAGAACAGGATTAAGCAGGCAGCGACAGCTTTTGGGAGACTCAGGCGTCGGGTCTTCCAAAACAAGAACCTCCATCTCCACACAAAGGTCTCTGTCTATCAAGCCATCTGCCTCACTACCCTCCTCTACAGCTGTGAAGCCTGGGTAACCTACACCCGCCACATCAAGGCCCTAGAGCAGTTCCACATACGTTGCCTACAGCGGATCCTGGGGATTACATGGTGTGATCGTGTGCCTCATTCTGAAATACTCTCAAAAACCAACTGCAGGAGTATTGAGGCCATGATCACCCTGCACCAACTACGATGGCTGGGCCACGTAGTAAGGATGCCCTCAGATCGCCTGCCTCGCAAAGTGCTATACGGCCAGCTACACCATGGTCGTCGCTCTGCTGGAGGGCAGAAAAAACGATATAAAGACCAGCTGAAGACTGCACTAAGGAAGTGTAAAATCAGACCTGAGGCCCTGGAGGGTGTGGCTGCTGATCGTAACACCTGGCGTCAGTTGTGCCAGGATGGCAACCGGCTGTTGGAAGAGGATAGGACAGCCAGGAGACAGGAGAAAAGACTCAGGAGGAATACACCTACAGTTGCCGTTTCCACCACCACATTTACATGCCCTACCTGCAGTAGGATCTGTGCATCCAGGATAGGGCTATTCAGCCACCAACGAACTCACCGATAGAAGTGGATGTCGTCATCGGACTCGATGGACAACCATAAGCAAGTAAGCAAGTGTGTGTGTGTGTCCCGATACCGCCCATTTTGTCCGATACTGGTAATAATCCAATGTGGTGTCCAAAGTCCTACCTGTGTGTGTGTGTGTGTGTGTGTGTGTGTGTGTGTGTGTGTGTGTGTGTGTGTGTGTGTGTGTGTGTGTGTGTGTGTGTGTGTGTGTGTGTGTGTGTGTGTGTGTGTGTGTGTGTGTGTGTGTGTGTGTGTGTGTGTGTGTGTGTGTGTGTGTGTGTGTGTGTGTGTGTGTGTGTGTGTGTGTTACTGGTAATAATCTGATGTGGTGTCCAAAATCCTACCTGTGTGAGTGTGTGCGTGTGTGCGTGTGTGTGTGTGTGTGTGTGTGTGTGTGTGTGTGTGTGTGTGTGTGTGTGTGTCGATACCGCCCATCTTGTCTGATACTGGTAATAATCTGATGTTGGGAAATGGTGTTAGATGTAAATATAAACAGAATACAATGATTTGCAAATCCTTTCCAACCCATATTCAGTTGAATATGCTACAAAGACAACATATTTGATGTTCAAACTGCAAATAATTAACTTAGAATTTCATGGCTGCAACAGGTGCCAAAGTAGTTGGGAAAGGGCATGTTCACCACTGTGTTACATCACCTTTTCTTTTAACAACACTCAATAAACGTTTGGGAACTGAGGAAACTAATTGTTGAAGCTTTGAAAGAGGAATTCTTTCCCATTCTTGTTTTATGTAGAGCTTCAGTCCTTCAACAGTCCGGGGTCTCCGCTGTCATATTTTACGCTTCATAATGCGCCACACATTTTCCATGGGAGACAGGTCTGGACTGCAGGCGGGCCAGGAAAGTACCTGCACTCTTTATTCACAAAGCCACGCTGTTGTAACACGTGGCTTGGCATTGTCTTGCTGAAATAAGCAGGGGCGTCCATGAAAAAGACGACGCTTAGATGGCAGCATATGTTGTTCCAAAACCTGTATGTACCTTTCAGCATTAATGGTGCCTTCACAGATGTGTAAGTTACCCATGCCTTGGGCACTAATGCACCCCCATACCATGCTGGCTTTTACACTTTGCGTCGATAACAGTCTGGATGGTTCGCTTCCCCTTTGGTCCGGATGACGCAATGTGGAATATTTCCAAATATAATTTGAAATGTGGACTCGTCAGACTACAGAACACTTTTCCACTTTGCATCAGTCCATCTTAGATGATTTCGGGCCCAGAGAAGCTGGCGCTGTTTCTGGATGTTGTTGATAAATGGCTTTGGCTTTGCATAGTAGAGCTTTAACTTGCACTTACAGATGTAGCGACCAACTGTATTTAATGACAGTGGTTTTCTGAAGTGTTCCTGAGCCCATGTGGTGATATCCTTTAGAGATTGATGTCGATTTTTGATACAGTGCCCTCTGAGGGATCGGAAATGTTGGTTTCTCCAGATTCTCTGAACCTTTTGATGATATTATGGAGCGTAGATGTTGAAATCCCTAAATTTCTTGCAATGTCACTTTGAGAAAGGTTGTTCTTAAACTGTTTGACTATTTGCTCACGCAGTTGTGGACAAAGGGGTGTACCTCGCCCCATCATTTCTTGTGAAGCTGTTTTTAAACCCAATCATGGCACCCACCTGTTGCCAATCAGCCTGCACACCTGTGGGATGCTCCGAATAAGTGTTTGATGAGCGTCCCTCAACTTTATCAGTATTTATTGCCACCTTTCCCAACTTCTTTGTCACGTGTTGTTGGAAACAAATTCTAAAGTTAATGATTATTTGCTAAAAAAAAAAATGTTTATGAGTTTGAACATCAAATATGTTGTCTTTGTAGCATATTCAACTGAATATGGGTTGGAAAGGATTTGCAAATCATTGTATTCTGTTTATATTTACATCTAACACTATTTCCCAACTCATATGGAAACGGGATTTGTATTTTATGTCAAATATGAAACACTTCCGTACATCTCCATGTTTACTGGGTACATATTTAGAAGGAAAACCCCACAACTGTCACAAGAGGGCCCAGGTGTGTAACCACGCCATCTGATGGTAGGTTCACAGTCCCATCATGAAGTGTTTGAGGAGGAAATGGTGGTGTGGGGGTTTTAAACTGTCTTAATCAGGGGTCTCCAACCTTTTTGAAAGCAAGAGCTACTTCTTGGGTACTGATTAATGCCAAGGGCTACCAGTTTGATACACACTTAAATAAATTGCCAGAAATAGCCAATTTGCTCAATTTACCTTTAACTCTGTTATTACTAATTAATGATATTTATCTTTGTGGAAACACTGATCATCTTAATGATTTCTCACAATAAATATATATAGAAACAGATATAAAAAAAGGGTATTTCTGTCTGTCATTCCGTCGTACATTTTTTTCCTTCTACGGAAGGTTTTTTTGTAGAGAATAAATGATGAAAAAAAAACACTTAATTGAACGGAAACAGGAAAAAAATTTAAATTAAATTTTTAACCAGTTTTTCTTCTGTTTCGACTTTAAAATTCAACCGAAAAAAAGGAGAGAAAAACTAGCTAATTTGAATCTTTTTGAAAAAAAAAAGAATTTATGGAACATTATTAATTTTTCCTGATTAAGATTAATTTTAGAATTTTGATGACATGTTTAAAATGTGTTAAACTCCAATCTGCACTTTGTTAGAATATATAACAAATTGGACCAAGCTATATTTCTAACAAAGACAAATCATTATTTCTTCTAGATTTTCTCAAACAAAAATTTTAAAAGAAATTCAAAAGACTTTGAAATAAGATTTAAATTTGATTCTAAAGATTTTCTAGTTTTGACAGAATATTTTTTTGGAATTTTAATCATAAGTTTGAAGAAATATTTCACAAATATTCTTTGTCGAAAAAACAGAAGCTAAAATTAAAAATTAAATTAAAATGTATTTATTATTCTTTACAATAAAAAAATACTTGAACATTGATTTAAATTGTCAGGAAAGAAGAGGAAGGAATTTAAAATGTAAAAAAGTATATTGTTTAAATATCCTAAAATCATTTTTAAGGTTGTATTTTTTCTCTAAAATTGTCTTTCTGAAAGTTATAAGAAGCAAAGTAAAAAAAAATAATTGATTTATTTAAACAAGTGAAGACCAAGTCTTTAAAATATTTTCTTGGATTTTCAAATTCTATTTGAGTTTTGTCTCTCTTAGAATTAAAAATGTCCAGCAAAGCGAGACCAGCTTGCTAGTAAATAAATACAATTTAAAAAATAGAGGCAGCTCACTGGTAAGTGCTGCTATTTGAGCTATTTTTAGAACAGGCCAGCGGGCGACTCATCTGGTCCTTACGGGCGACCTGGTGCCCGCCTTGATGACCCCATGTCTACAGTATGTCTGCAGGTGTGTACCTAATGAAGTGACCACAGCAAACACCCTCCACCTGTGAGATGCAGTGAGGTTTATTTAGACAAAGTTCAACAGTGGCGCGTCCTCAACTTCGGAGCAGGAACTTGAAGGTGGAGGTCATGTCTCAGGTTTAGAGGAGGTAGTTGAAGGTGGAGGTCAGAGGAGGTAGTTGAAGGTGGAGGTCATGTCGCAGGTTCAGAGGAGGTAATTGAAGGTGTAGGTCAGAGGAGGTAGTTGAAGGTGGAGGTCATGAAGGTGTAGGTCAGAGGAGGTAGTTGAAGGCGGAGGTCATGTCGCAGGTTCAGAGGAGGTAATTGAAGGTGTAGGTCAGAGGAGGTAGTTGAAGGTGGAGGTCATGAAGGTGTAGGTCAGAGGAGGTAGTTGAAGGCGGAGGTCATGTCGCAGGTTCAGAGGAGGTAGTTTAAGGTGTAGGTCCGAGGAGGTAGTTGAAGGTGGAGGTCATGTCACAGGTTTAGAGGAGGTAGTTGAAGGTGGAGGTCATGTCGCAGGTTCAGAGGAGGTAGTTTAAGGTGTAGGTCCGAGGAGGTAGTTGAAGGTGGAGGTCATGTCACAGGTTTAGAGGAGGTAGTTGAAGGTGGAGGTCATGTCGCAGGTTCAGAGGAGGTAATTGAAGGTGTAGGTCAGAGGAGGTAGTTGAAGGTGGAGGTCATGAAGGTGTAGGTCAGAGGAGGTAGTTGAAGGTGGAGGTCATGAAGGTGTAGGTCAGAGGAGGTAGTTGAAGGCGGAGGTCATGTCGCAGGTTCAGAGGAGGTAGTTTAAGGTGTAGGTCCGAGGAGGTAGTTGAAGGTGGAGGTCATGTCACAGGTTTAGAGGAGGTAGTTTAAGGTGGAGGTCGGAGGAGGTAGTTGATGGTGGAGGTCATGTCACAGGTTTAGAGGAGGTAGTTGAAGATGGAGGTCAGAGGAGGTAGTTGATGGTGGAGGTCATGTCGCAGGTTTAGAGGAGGTAGTTGAAGGTGGAGGTCGGAGGAGGTAGTTGATGGTGGAGGTCATGTCGCAGGTTTAGAGGAGGTAGTTGAAGGTGGAGGTCATGTCACAGGTTTAGAGGAGGTAGTTGAAGGTGGAGGTCATGTCGCAGGTTCAGAGGAGGTAATTGAAGGTGTAGGTCAGAGGAGGTAGTTGAAGGTGGAGGTCATGTCGCAGGTTCAGAGGAGGTAGTTTAAGGTGTAGGTCAGAGGAGGTAGTTGAAGGTGGAGGTCATGTCACAGGTTTAGAGGAGGTAGTTGAAGGTGGAGGTCATGTGGCAGGTAGTTGAAGGTGGAGGTAGTTGAAGGTGGAGGTGATGTGACAGGAGAGCCTCATGCCCCTGCAGCGGCAGCAGAGGTCCTGGCGGTGAGGTCTCTTCATGTTGATGTGTCGCTGCTTCTTCTCACAGCTGCAGCATGTCAGGCCGCAGCCCTGAGGGGGAGGAGTCAGGGGAGGGGAGGAGCTTGACAAAGAGGAAGTGTGTGTGTGGTACCTTGCAGATGATGGACTCCACTCTGTAGGGGCGGAAGCCTCCCTGACACTTCCGGCACAGCTGCTTGTAGTACACCTGCACACAGGTAAGTCCTGCTGGGAGGAGGGGCTTTCAAAGCAGGAAGTGCTCTCTTATTGGTTGCTGACATGCATCACATGTCTGAACTGCAGCTGGAACTTATTGAAAACTTATTTTTTATTTACAACTCAAAGCTTTTCTTCGAAAATGAAAGTTGCTCAGAAAATAAAAATACATTTAAATGAATGTTATGAATTATTTGATCCTCCAAATACCAAACATTCTATTTTAAAATATATTTTTAAGGAACATATTACATATTTTGTGCATTTGGCATTAAAAAAAAATAAAATTATATATATGTATATAGGGAAAAAAAAGGAACAAAATAAACAATACTTTTTTGTGGCAAATATTGCATATTGTGTGTGTTTACCATTAAAAAAAAAACAGTTTTCTGACAAAACAGCATAAAACACATTCTACTTTAAAATATGTTTTTAGGGAAAATATTACATATTTTGTGCATTTGCCATTAAAAAAAATTAAATATTATATATATATATATATATATATATATATAGAAAAAAAGGAACAAAATAAACTACTTTTTTGTGGCAAATATTGCATATTGTGTGTGTTTACCATTAAAAAAAACAGTTTTCTGACAAAACAGCATAAAACACATTCTACTTTAGAATATATTTTTAGGGAAAATATTACATATTTTGTGCATTTGCCATTAAAAATAAAATAAAAATTATATATATATATATATATATATATGTAAAATATAGAAAAAAAAGGAACAAAATAAACAATACTTTTTTGTGGAAAATATTGCATATTGTGTGTGTTTACCATTAAAAAAAACAGTTTTCTGACAAAACAGCATAAAACACATTCTACTTTAGAATATATTTTTAGGGAAAATATTACATATTTTGTGCATTTGCCATTAAAAATAAAATAAAAATTATATATATATATATATATATATATGTAAAATATAGAAAAAAAAGGAACAAAATAAACAATACTTTTTTGTGGAAAATATTGCATATTGTGTGTGTTTACCATTAAAAAAAACAGTTTTCTGACAAAACAGCATAAAACACATTCTACTTTAAAGTATATTTTTAGGGAAAATATTAAATATTTTGTGCATTTGCCATTTAAAAAATATATATATATATATATATATATATATAAAATATAGAAAAAAAGGAACAAAATAAACTACTTTTTTGTGGAAAATATTGCATATTGTGTGTGTTTACCATTAAAAAAAAAACAGTTTTCTGACAAAACAGCATAAAACACATTCTACTTTAAAATATGTTTTTAGGGAAAATATTACATATTTTGTGCATTTGCCATTAAAAAAAATTAAATATTATATATATATATATATATATATATATATATATAGAAAAAAAGGAACAAAATAAATTACTTTTTTGTGGCAAATATTGCATATTGTGTGTGTTTACCATTAAAAAAAACAGTTTTCTGACAAAACAGCATAAAACACATTCTACTTTAAAATATGTTTTTAGGGAAAATATTACATATTTTGTGCATTTGCCATTAAAAAAAATTAAATATTATATATATATATATAGAAAAAAAGGAACAAAATAAATTACTTTTTTGTGGCAAATATTGCATATTGTGTGTGTTTACCATTAAAAAAAACAGTTTTCTGACAAAACAGCATAAAACACATTCTACTTTAGAATATATTTTTAGGGAAAATATTACATATTTTGTGCATTTGCCATTAAAAATAAAATAAAAATTATATATATATATATATATGTAAAATATAGAAAAAAAAGGAACAAAATAAACAATACTTTTTTGTGGAAAATATTGCATATTGTGTGTGTTGACCATTAAAAAAAACTGTTTTCTGACAAAACAGCATAAAAAACACATTAAAAACTTATAATCGACGCAAACACTGAAACTAGAGATTTTAGTGTTAAAATTTAAAAAACCAACAAAAACAAATCAATATATGACTTCTTTTGAACACTTATTTTAGTGGGATTTTTTTTAAACTGTCATTGTTGTTAATGAATCAAAATCAATGTTATGAATTTTGAACCAATTAAAAATCCTGAAATCGAGCTAGAGATTTTAGTGTTTAAAGTAAAAAAAAAAGAATAATTATTTTTAACACTTTTTAGAGAATTTTACTGGGATTTTTTTTTAAACAATGAATCAAAATCAACGTCATGAATGTTGAATGTGTCCCACCTTGGTTTAAAATTCACTGAGATAATGACTTTCACTATGTCAAGCGCTTTGAGTCACTAGAGAAAAGCGCTATATAAATGTAGTCCACGTGACTCACCTTATTGGTTCCTGAGATGCACCAGACGTAAGCACTCTCCCAGCGGATGTTGCAGCTCTTGCAGTGGAAGAAACCATACCTCTGCTGCAGGAACTACAAACACAATCATCCCTTGTTTTATTTTAGTTATCTCCTTGATGGATGTGCAGTTTTGATGACTAAACAATTGAAGTCTCGAGAAGGAACAGGATGAAGAATATCTTCTACTTCCTGGCCCCTTCAAAATAAAACGTAGTCTGACTTCATGGATCATTCCCAAGCATACACACCAAACAATGAAAAGAAACTAAAACACACAAAAAAACAAGTGCAAAACTTCATGAAGTAAAAACCAAACAGGATGAAACAAAACAAATACAAAACCAGACAAAAAACTAAGTAAAATAAGTCAAATTCAACTATTCAGCTGCTTATTAAAGTCACTTTTTATCCTTTCAATACTAACATTCAATTAGCTGTAGCGCCGCTAATCGCTAGCTGGAAAGTAATCCGCTAATTGCTAGCTGGCAACTAGTCTGCTGATCACAAACAACTACAAGACTAGTTGCTAACTGGCAAATAGTTAGCTAATTGCTAGCTGGCAACTAGTCTGCTGATCACAAACAACTACAAGACTAGTTGCTAACTGGCAAATAGTCAGCTAATCGCTAGCTGAAAACTATTCGGCAAAATCCCCAACAACTAGACTGCTAATCAGTAGCTGACAAGTAATTAGCTAATTGCTAGCTGGCAAATAGTCCGCTAATTGCAAGCTGACAACTAGATTGTTAATCATTAGCTGGCAACTACAGTGCTATTCGCTAGCTGGCAACTATTCTGCAAAATCCCCAACTACAGCGCCAATTGTCAACAGGCAACCAAAGCGCTAATCGATAGCTGACAAGTAATCTGCTAATCGCTAGCTGGCAACTCAAGCGCCAATCGCTACCTGGCGACTCGTCCACAAACCCGCCAGCTGGCAACTAGAGTGCTAATCGCTAACTGGCATACGACGAGTCATTTTAAACGCGTGTTAAAAGACCTCATAGAGCAAAGCGGGCATTTGCCAGTGAGTTCTTAACAGTGGCAGAGCAGGAAGGGGCTGGGTATACATTTTTGCTTCAAGAGTTCCTGGCTGACCAAACATCTGAAAGAGGATAAAGCAGGGGTCACCTGGGGTCACCAGGGGTCACCAGGTCGCCCGTAAGGACCAGATGAGTCGCCCGCTGGCCTGTTCTAAAAATAGCTCAAATAGCAGCACTTACCAGTGAGCTGCCTCTATTTTTTAAATTGTATTTATTTACTAGCAAGCTGCTCTCGCTTTGCTGGACATTTTTAATTCTAAGAGAGACAAAACTCAAAAAGAATTTGAAAATCTAAGAAAATATTTTAAAGACTTGGTCTTCACTTGTTTAAATAAATTCATTTATTTTTTTGCTTCTTATAACTTTCAGAAAAGACAATTTTAGAGAAAAAATACAACCTTAAAAATTATTTTAGGATTTTTAAACACATATACCTTTTTACCTTTTAAATTCCTTCCTCTTCTTTCCTGACAATTTAAATCAATGTTCAAGTAAAGTTATTTTTTTTAAAATACATTTTAATTTAATTCTTCATTTTAGCTTCTGTTTTTTCGACAAAGAATATTTGTGAAATATTTCTTCAAACTTATGATTAAAATTCCCCAAAAATATCCTAGCAAATCTAGAAAATCTGTAGAATCAAATTTAAATCTTATTTCAAAGTCTTTAGAATTTCTTTTAAAATTTTTATTCTGGAAAATCTACAAGAAATAGGAGGCCACGGGGAAGACCCAGGACACGTTGGGAAGACTATGTCTCCCGGCTGGCCTGGGAACGCCTCGGGTTCCCCCGGGAAGAGCTAGACGAAGTGGCTGGGGAGAGAAAAGCATGGGCTTCCCTGCTTAGGCTGCTGCCCCCGCGACCTGACCTCGGATAAGCGGAAGAAGATGGATGTCTTTGTTAGAAATATATCCATCCATTTTCTACCGCTTATTCCCTTTTGGGGTGGCGGGGGGCGCTGGCGCCTATCTCAGCTACAATCGGGCGGAAGGCGGAGTACACCCTGGACAAGTCGCCACCTCATCGCAGGGCCGGATTGGATTTTAACCTATTTAAAACATGTCGTCAAAATTCTAAAATTAATCTTAATCAGGAAAAATTACTAATAATGTTCCATAATTTTTATTTTTTGGTTTTTTCAAAAAGATTCGAATTAGATTGTTTTTCTCTTCTTCTTTTTTTCGGTTGAATTTTGAATTTTAAAGAGTTGAAATTGAAGATAAACTATGTTTCAAAATTTAATTTTCTTTTTTTTTTTCCTGTTTTCTCCTCTTTTTAAGTGTTTTTTTCCATCATTTATTCTCGACAAAAAACCTTCCGTGAATGGAAAAAAAAAAAAGTACAACAGAATGACAGACAAAATACCTTTTTTTTTAATATATATATAGATTTATTTATTAAAGGTAAATTGAGCAAATTGTCTATTTCTGGCAATTTATTTAAGCGTGTATCAAACTGGTAGCCCTTGGCATTAATCAGTACCCAAGAAGTAGTAGCTTTTGCTTTCAAAAAGGTTGGTGACCCCTGGTCTAGAGATTTAAACATTGAATAATTATAAAAATAATAATACTGAATAATGACAAATTTTATATATATTTTTTCTACATATATTGTATTACTTTTTAACATAAGAAATGCTTTGATTTTTCTGTGTGTGGCCCTCAGTGGAAAAAGTTTGGACACTCCTGGCTTAGAGAGTTTCTGGCCGTCCGAACTTTTAAAAGAGGCTAAACTGTCATCGGTCCGAAGAAAACGGACACCTGGAAGTTACCTGGAGGGTGGAGTAAGTTGGAATTTACCTGGAGGGTGGAGTAAGTTGCAAGTTACCTGGAAGGTGGAGTAAGTTGGAATTTACCTGGAAATTGGAGCCCCTGCAGGGTTGGACAGCCGCCTTGTGGGCCTCTTTACTGCCTTCCTCCTGGTCCTCACCCTGGTCCTCACCCTGGTCCTCACCCCGGTCCTCACCCCGGTCCTCATGCCCCGCCCCCTCCTCGCTGCTCTTAGCGGGGAACCTGCGCTCCAACAGCGGGGAGTAGGCGGACACAGGCCTGATGAAGCGTAGGCCGCTCACCCGCGCTGGCGGCGGCGTCCACCACGCCCCCTCCCCCCGCAGGGTCATGGGCCCCAGCGAGCACTGCACCATCCGGTCCACTTTGCCGTTGACCTGCACGCCGCGCTCCCTGGTTTGGGGCGCCGCCCGGGCCTTGCAGAGCTCCAGGTAGGTCAGCACGTGCGGGGTCACGAAGCGGCCCTCCCGCTTGGCCGGGGGGACGGGCGGCAGGGGAGGGGGGCAGAGCGGGCTGCCGCACACGCCGCAGGTGGGGAAGGTGGACAGGAAGCCCTTCATCCTGCTGCCGAGGAACCTGAGCCACTTCCTGCCGGCCGGGTTTAAAGCGGCCCTGATTGGAGGTTCTTGTGATTAGTTGACTGGCAGCAGCCACGCAGGTGACCTCGCGTGACCTCTGGCATCACTCGACTGTCTCGCTTGCAGACATTGGCCAACGTAATAATGCTTTGTTGTAGGGTCCACAATATTGAAATAATCATTACAATTAATATATATATATATATATATAAAATAAAAATACAATAATGCTTTACTATAGTGTCAACAATATTTAAAATATATTTAAAATGTAATTAAATATATATATATATATAAAATAAAAAATACTATAATGCTTTATTATAGTGTCAACAATATTTAAATAATAATTCAAATTATATATATATATATAAAATAAATAAGAAATACTATAATACTTTACTATAGTGTCAACAATATTTAAATAATATTTAAAATGTAATTGAATACATATATATAAAAGATACTATAATGCTTTATTATAGTGTCAACAATATTTAAATAATTATTCAAATTAAATTAAATATATATATATATACATATATATATAAAATTAATAAAAAATACTATAATGCTTTACTATAGTGTCAACAATATTTAAATAATATTTAAAATGTAAAATAAAAAATACTATAATGCTTTATTATAGTGTCAACAATATTTAAATATTGATTAATATTTCATTTAAAATACATATAAAATAAAAATACTATAATGCTTTACTATGGTGTCAACAATTTTTAAATTATATTTAAAATGTAATTAAATATATATATATATATACATATATATATATAAATACTATAATGCTTTATTATAGTGTCAACAATATTTAAATAATATTTACAATATAATTAAATATATATATATATAAAAAATATATAAAACAAATACTATAATGCTTTATTATAGTGTCAACAATATTTAAATAATAATTCAAATTAAATTAAATATATATATATATATATATATATATAAATATATATATATATATATATATATATATATATATATAATAAAGAAAAAATACTATAATGCTTTACTATAGTGTCAACAATTTTTAAATAATATTTAAAATGTAATTAAATATATAAATATCAAAAAATACTATAATGCTTTATTATAGTGTCAACAATATTTAAATAATTATTCAAATTAAATTAAATATATATATAAAATTAATAAAAAAATACTATAATGCTTTACTATAGTGTCAACAATATTTAAATAATATTTAAAATGTAAAATAAAAAAATACTATAATGCTTTATTATAGTGTCAACAATATTTAAATATTGATTAAAATTTAATTTAAAATACATATAAAATCAAATAAAAATACAATAATGCTCTATTATAGTGTCAACAATATTTAAATAATAGTTCAAATTAAATTTAAAATACTTATAAAATAAAATAAAAATACAATAATGCTTTATTATAGTGTCAACAATATTTAAATAATAATTCAAATTAAATTTAAAATACTTATAAAATAAAATAAAAATACAATAATGCTTTATTATAGTGTCAACAATACTTTAATAATTAAAATTAAATGTAAAATACATATAAAATAAAATAAAAATACAATAATGCTTTATTATAGTGTCAACAATATTTAAATAATAATTAAAATTAAATAAAAAATATATAAAATAAAAGAAAAATACAATAATGCTTTATTATAGTGTCAATAACATTGAAATAATATAAATAATATTTTATAGGACATATTTTTGGAGGTATATTATCTACTACTGCATAAAAAAATAAAAATAAAATATATATATATATATATATATATATTGTAGCTGAGATAGGCGCCAGCGCCCCCCGCGACCCCGAAAGGGAATAAGCGGTAGAAAATGGAATGGAATGGAATATATATATATATATATATATATATATATATAGAGAGAGAGAGAGAGAGAGAGAGAGAAATATTAAACTAAATTAATTACATAATGCTTTAATAAAATGTTGGTAATATTTAAATAATAAATAAAAGGACGTATGAGTAAATGGTTTCTCTGCTATTATAAAAAAAATAAAAAATAAAATAAAAAAAAAGATGAGAAAAAATAATACAATAAAGTTTCAATAGGATATATGTTTCGATATCTTCTCTGCTACTACATAAAAAATGTACATATAAATGTATAGGCGCCAGCGCCCCCCCCGACCCCAAAAAGGGAATGAGCGGTAGGAAATGGATGGATGGATGGATGTTTAAAAATATTACAAATAAGTAAATTACACAATGCTTTAATAAAATGTCAGTAATATGTAAATAATGATTAATCGGATGTATGTTTGGATATCTTCTCTGCTACTACATAACAATGTACATATTGATATAATATATATATATAAATATATATATATATATATATATATATATACAAAAATAAATACATTACACAATGCTTTAATAAAATGGCAGTAATATTTAAAAAATTATTAAAAGATGTATGATTAAATGTCTTCTCTGCAATTGTAAAAAATACATATGAAATCAAAGAGATTGGAACAAATAAAGCTTTATTAAAGTGTCAATATTATTTAAATAATATTTAATAGGATGTATGTTTATATCTGTGTATATATATGATTAAAAAATATATATACAAAAATGTAATTAAAAAATAAATTACATCATACCTAAATAAAACGTATATATACATATATATGTATATATATGTATGTATGTATATATGTAGTATGTATATATATATATATATATATATATATACATATAAGTGTATATATATATAATTATATATATACATATACACAAGATTAAAAAGCTAAATGAAATGTTTGTAGTGTCAACATTATTTAAATAATAATTTATAAATTATTAGGGTGTATATTTTGTTGTTTTCCCTTCCATTGCTAAATAAAAATTCAAAAACAGAATAATGCTTTTATAATGTCAATTTTATTTAAATACTAATTAATAGGATCTATTTTTGGACGTCCTAGCTGATATTGTATTATTCATTAATATTATATATGTATATAATATTAATATATATAAATAAATATTAATAATATATATAATATTAAATATAAAATATATATATATTACAATAGCAGATAACACATTCAAACATACATCCTATTAATTATTATTTAAATAATATTGACATTATAAAAAGCATAATTCTGTTCAAATATCTTTTTTTAAATTTTTATTTAGCAATGGCAGAGAAAACAACTAAACATAAAGCCTATTAATTTACTCATTATTATTTAAAAATATAAAAAAATCATTATTTTATTGATTTTGTTTTTAATATATATATATATTTAATGTTTCATTATAGTGTCAATAATATTTAAACAGTAATTAATAGGATGTATGTATGATACCTTCTCTGCTACTGTAAACGAATATGATAAAATATGTATATTTATAAACAAAATAACACTATTACTGTCAATTATATTTAAAAAATAATTGAAGAAATGCCTTTTTGGATGTATGTTCTGCTGTTGTAAATATATGTATGTGTGTATATGTATAATAAATGTAGAGAAAAATAAATAATGCTATATTTTAGTGTCAATTATATTTAAATATTGAAAAGTAGGTATGTTTAGCTGTTTTCTCTTCTATTGTAAAATTACATAAAACAAACCATGTATAGAAAAATTTAAAATAATGCTATATTTTAGGGTCAATAATATTTAAATAATAACAAAAAGGATGTTTTGCCTGCAGTGCGGAGGTTTAAGAAGATGTGTGTTGGAGCGCCCCCTATGGTCTGTATTTAAAGACAAAGAACGTCGATGACGTCAGCCTTCATATTTGCACTGATTGTCAAGTCAAATATTTATGATGCCCGAGCCAATGTGCGTCTTTTGCACTGAAGGACTGTGAAAGTGACGTAGTTGACCTGCTTTCAAAAAAGTCACGGCGGCAAACAGCGCTGGTTGACAACCGCCGTTGCGTTCAGGGGTTGTTGGAAAATGTAGCTTTGATAGCAACGGGGCCGCTTGCAAACTCGTAAATGTACAAAGTTACTTAAGTATTAGGGCTGCCAATCTTTGGCTGTCCCACGATTCCATTCAATATCGATTCTTAGGGTCGATTATATATCGATTTTTTTAATTCAACTCGATTCTAAAATGATATTTTTTTTTATTCAAAAGGATTCTGTATTCATTCAATACATAGGATTTCAGCAAATATAATTGGAAAGGACAATGTTTTATCAACTGATTGCAATAATGTAAATGTGTTTTAACTATTAAACAAACCAAAAATACGACTTATTTTATCTTTGTGATTTTTTTTTAAATAAATGTCTAATGATAATGTCAATGAGGGATTTTTTTAATCACTACTATGCTGAAATTATAACTAATATTGATACTGTTGTTGATAATATTCATTTTTGGTTTGTTCTGTGTGGTGTTTGTGTCTCCTCTCAATTGCTCTGTTTATTGCAGTTCTGAGTGTTGCTGGCTCAGGTTCGGTTTTGGAATTTCATTGCATTGTTATGGTATTGCTGTGTATTGTTGGAGTGATAAAGAAATAAAATGAAATAAAATAAATCAATTTTATTAAAAAAAAGAGAGAATCGATTCTGAATCGCAGAAGTATTTATTTTTAATTTTTTTATTTGTCATGAAAAAGGGAGTTTTTTTGTATCTTGTGTTTTTTATGTTGATTTAATACAAAAAAATTATTAAAAAATTTCTACCAATCGAGCCCGGTGTTTGGGGACCACTGCCTTAGTTCGGTGGTTCTCAAATGGGGGTACGTGTACCCCTGGGGGTACTTGAAGGTATGCCAAGTGGTATGTAAAATTGATTTAAAATATTCTAAAAATAGCAAAAATTCAAAAATCCTTTATAAATATATTTATTGAATAATACTTCAACAAAATATGAATGTGAAAAGAAATGCAACAATGCAATATTCAGTGTTGACAGCTAGATTTTTTTTTTGTGGACATGTTCCATAAATATTGATGTTAAAGATTTATTTATTTTTGTGAAGAAATGTTTAGAATGAAGTTGATGAAACTCTATTACAATCCCCAAAGAGGGCACTTTAAGTTGATGATTACTTCTATGTGTAGAAATATTTATTCATAATTGAATCACTTGTTTATTTTCAACAAGTTTTTAGTTATTTTTTATCTTTTTTTCCAAATAGTTCAAGAAAAAACACTACAAATGAGCAATATTTTGCACTGTTATACAATGTAATAAATAATAAACTGATGACATAGTGCTGTATTTTATTTCTTTATCTCTTTTTTTCAACCAAAAATGCTTTGCTCTGATTAGGGCAGTAGTCCTCAACCTTTTTTTTTGTCATTCCCCACTTTGGACAAGGGGGAGTTTTCAAGCCCCACCTGCCCCCATCGCCCCAACAGAAGCTTAACATTTTCAAATTTATTGAACATCAAGTAACATCAAGTTGTATACATTTAAACTCAATAACATACAATAAAATCAAGTTCAATAATAAATAAAATAAAAGTGTTATAACTTGCATCAAGTTCAATAATAGTCCACCACAGATTCCCCAGGCACTGCTTCCTCATATAAAGACTGGGATTGAGGAGGTCTTCGAAGTATTCCTTCCACCTATCCACAACATCCGCAGTTGAGGTCAGCAGAACACCATCCGCACCATACACGGTGTTGATAGTGCACCGCTTCCCCTTCCTGAGGCGGCGGACGGTGGTCCAGAATCGCTTCGAAGCCGTCCGGAAGTCGTCCATGGTTCTCACCCGGAAAAGGGTGGAATGCCATCTCCGGGTTGGGGAGGGGGCCCTGCCCCAAGTGGAGGAGTTCAAGTACCTAGGAGTCTTGTTCACGAGTGGGGGAAGAGTGGATGGTGAGATCGACAGGCGGATCGGTGCGGCGTCTTCAGTAATGCGGACGTTGTACCGATCCGTTGTGGTGAAGAAGGAGCTGAGCCGGAAGGCAAAGCTCTCAATTTACCGGTCGATCTACGTTCCCATCCTCACCTATGGTCATGAGCTTTGGGTCATGACCGAAAGGATAAGATCACGGGTACAAGCGGCCGAAATGAGTTTCCAGGTCTCTCCCTTAGAGATAGGGTGAGAAGCTCTGCCATCCGGGAGGAACTCAAAGTAAAGCCGCTGCTCCTCCACATCAAGAGGAGCCAGATGAGGTGGTTCGGGCATCTGGTCAGGATGCCACCCGAACGCCTCCCTAGGGAGGTGTTTAGGGCACGTCCAACCGGTAGGAGGCCACGGGGAAGACCCAGGACACGTTGGGAAGACTATGTCTCTTGGCTGGCCTGGGAACGCCTCGGGATCCCCCGGGAAGAGCGTGACGAAGTGGCTGGGGAAAGGGAAGTATGGGTTTCCCTGCTTAGGTTGTTGACCCCGCGACCCGACCTCGGATAAGCGGAAGAAGATGGATGGATGGAAGTTCAATAATAAATAAAAACAAGTGTTATAACTGGCATAAAGTTCAATAATAAATCAAATAAAAGTGTTATAACTTGCATCAAGTTCAATAATAAATAAAAACAAGTGTTATAACTGGCATAAAGTTCAATAATAAATCAAATAAAAGTACCACTTTGCAATCTTTGCAAAAAAAAAAAAGGGAGGAGCTACGCATTTGCAAATCCTCGCACAGTGACTCGCCATTCACAAAGCGGGCGTATGCGATGAACAGGCAGTCTTTATTGCTGTCAGTAGCTTGGTCCACTTGTAAAACAAAACAATTTCCTTTTAATTTGTCTACGAGTTATTCCTCAAGATCACTTGCAATGCCGCATATACGTCTCGCAACTGTGTCGTTTGACAATGGGACAGCTTTTAATTTTACAGTGTGTATAGAAGTGAAGTGAATTATATTTATATAGCGCTTTTCTCAAGTGATTCAAAGCGATTTACATAGTGACACCCAATATCTAAGTTACATTTAAACCAGTGTGGGTGGCACTGGGAGCAGGTGGGTAAAGTGTCTTGCCCAAGGACACAACGGCAGTAACTAGGATGGCACAAGCGGGAATCGAACCTGCAACCCTCAAGTTGCTGGCACGGCCACTCTACCAACCGAGCTATGCCGAAAATGAAAGCGTAGTAAAAAAATAAAAAATAATAATAATATGAGATAGGCGCCAGCGCCCCCCGCGACCCCAAAAGGGAATAAGCGGTAGAAAAATGGATGGATGGATGGATGGATAATTAAAGAAAAAAATGTAAATTGAAATTTCCTCCTGTTGCTGGCGCCCCACCTGTCATGTCTCTATTCCCCACCAGGGGGGCCCGCCCCACACTTTGGGAAACGCTGGATTAGGGGGTACTTGAATAAAAGAATGTTCACTGAAAAAAGTGTCCTAGTTGACGTGCTATAAAAATGCGGCACACAAACAAACGAACGCTCGTTGACAACCACCGTTGCGTTCAGGGGTTATTGGAAAATGTATTTTTAATAGCAAAGGGGCGCTCGCAAACTCGTAAATGTACAAAGTTACTTAAACATCATATCCGGTCTTAGTCTGGGTCAGAATAGATCTGCACATAGGCACGTGTGTAATGATTGCACTAACTCAGACTTTCCCGGTGTACGCAATGAACGCGGTGTCCTTGAACGCGCCACAATGAGCGGCGCTGCCGTGGAGCGCCTGCGGGGGGCGCTGCGCCGCTGTCCGCGTTCACGCATTGGCGCCATTTTGGAGGCAGGAGGGGACGCGCGCTGCGGAGAGGACGCAATTCATCACAATTCATCAGAAAACAGGTAAAAAAAACCCCGCATTCATTCGCCACTTTGCTGCGGCAAAACAACAACAACAACAAAAAAAACAGCGCCGCGGATAATGTGCGTTGGCGGCGGCGGAAGAGTGGAAGGCTGGCGGCGCGGGAGTCAGCCTTCCCCCCCTGTTGCCGGGTCGCAGCGCGCCTTGCCGGGGTGCGGGGGTCCGGACCTCCTCGCTGGTACGGCGGACACTTCTTCGCCGCTGCACGCTGAGCTCGTCCGGCGGCTCCACACGTCCACTGTACCTGTCGGGGTGGTGGAGACTATTTAGGGCGACATAACGGTGGTCCAGTGCGGTGTTTTGTTCCTCGCCGCCCGCCCTCTGTCATCATCACTCGGTTAGCACACTTAGCTCCTCGGCTAGCAGCGTTAGCTCCTTGGCTAGCAGCGTTAGCTCCTCGGCTAGCACACTTAGCTTAGCCGCCTAGCCGGATTAGCTCGTCGATATCAACCAGCAAGACGTCACTCTTTTGTTTTCAAACTATTGGGTCATGTCGGCACATTTCACCCTCTAAACTTTAATGGCGGCCTTTTTTTTGGAAGTTGCGAACAATCAATGTTTATTTATCCATCCATCCATCCATCTTCTTCCGCTTATACGAGGTCAGGTCGCGGGGGCAGCAGCCTAAGCAGGGAAGCCCATGCTTTTCTCTCCCCAGCCACTTTGTCTAGCTCTTCCCGGGGGATCCCGAGGCGGACATAGTCTTCCCAACGTGTCCTGGGTCTTCCCCGTGGCCTCCTACCGGTCGGACGTGCCCTAAACACCTCCCTAGGGAGGCGTTCGGGTGGCCAGATGCCCGAACCACCTCATCTGGCTCCTCTCCATGTGGAGACGCAGCGGCTTTACTTTGTGCTCCTCCCGGATGACCTAGCTTCTCACCCTATCTCTAAGAGAGAGACCCATCCGTCCATCCATTTTTCTACCGCTTATTCCCTTTCGGGGTCGCGGGGGGCGCTGGCGCCTATCTCAGCTACAATCGGGCGGAAGGCAGGGTACACCCTTGACAAGTCGCCACCTCATCGCAGGGCCAACACAGAGTGAATGTGAGTGTGAATGTTGTCTGTCTATCTGTAAGAGAGAGACCTGGAAACTCATTTCAATCAATCAATCAATGTTTACTTATATAGCCCTAAATCACTATTGTCTCAAAGGGCTGCACAAACCACTACGACATCCTCGGTAGGCCCACATAAGGGCAAGGAAAACTCACACCCAGTGGGACGTCGGTGACAATGATGACTATGAGAACCTTGGAGAGGAGGAAAGCAATGGATGTCGAGCGGGTCTAACATGATACTGTGAAAGTTCAATCCATAATGGATCCAACACAGTCGCGAGAGTCCAGTTCGAAGCGGATCCAAGACAGCAGCGAGAGTCCCGTCCACAGGAAACCATCTCAAGCGGAGGCGGATCAGCAGCGCAGAGATGTCCCCGGCCGATACACAGGCGAGCAGTACATGGCCACCGGATCGGACCGGACCCCCTCCACAAGGGAGAGTGGGACATAGGAGAAAAAGAAAAGAAACGGCAGATCAACTGGTCTAAAACGGGAGTCTATTTAAAGGCTAGAGTATACAAATGAGTTTTAAGGTGAGACTTAAATGCTTCTACTGAGGTGGCATCTCGAACTTTTACCAGGAGGGCATTCCTATTTGGGCCGCTTGTACACGTGATCTTATCCTTTCGGTCATGACCCAAAGCTTAAGACCATAGGTGAGGATGGGAACGTAGATCGACCGGTAAATTGAGAGCTTTGCCTTCCGGCTCAGCTCCTTCTTCACCACAATGGATCGATACAACGTCCGCACCGATCCGTCTGTCGATCTCACCATCCACTCTTCCCCCACTCGTGAACAAGACTCCTAGGTACTTGAACTCCTCCACTTGGGGCAGGGTCTCCTCCCCAACCCGGAGATGGCACTCCACCCTTTTCCGGGCGAGAACCATAGACTCGGACTTGCTGATTCTCTTTCCGGTCGCTTCACACTCGGTTGCGAACCGATCCAGTGAGAGCTGAAGATCCCGGCCAGGACCACATCATCTGCAAAAAGCAGAGACCTAATCCTGCAGTCACCAAACCGGAACCCCTCAACGCCTTGACTGCGCCTAGAAGTTCTGTCCATAAAAGTTCTGAACAGAATCGGTGACAAAGGACAGCCTTGGCGGAGTCCAACCCTTACTGGAAATGTTTTTTTAAATAGCCCTAAATCAAAAGTGTCTCAAACAACGACATCCTCGGTAGAGCCCACATAAGGGCGAGGAAAAACTCACCCCAGTGGGACGCCGACAATGATGACTATGAGAAACCTTGGAGAGGACCGCATATGTGGGAAACCCCCCCTCCCCCCAGGGGACCAAAAGCAATGGTTGTCAAGCGGATCTAACATGAGGGTTTAAAGGCCTACTGAAATGAGATGTTCTTATTTAAACGGGGATAGCAGGTCCATACTTCATCATTTCGCCATATTGCCACATTTTTGCCGAAAGGATTTAGTAGAGAACATCGACGATAAAGTTTGCAACTTTTGTTCACTATTTAAAAAAGCCTTGCCTGTACCGGAAGTAGCAGACGATGTGCGCGTGACGTCACGGGTTGTGGAGCTCCTCACACCTGAACATTGTTTACAATCATGGCCACCAGCAGCGAGAGCGATTCGGACCGAGGAAGCCACGATTTTCCTCATTAATTTGAGCGAGGATGAAAGATTCGTGGATGAGGAAAGTGAGAGTGAAGGACTAGAAAAATGTAATTAGACACATTTACTAGGATAAATCTGGAAGATCTCTTATCTGCTCATTGTGTTAATAGCTGTTTAGTGAGATTATAAAGTCATGCCTGAAAGTCGGATGGCTGCGGTGAACGCCAGTGTCTCTCAAAGGAGCCAAGATCACAGCTGCCTTTTTGACAGCTGCAGGAGGAAGTCGCGTAATCCACTGAAGTTTCCGGTAGAATTGACTTAATATCACAATTTTCCCATCCAAATACTTGGTGGTTGACGTAGAGCGGGGGTCACCAACACGGTGACCGCAAGGACCCGATGAGTCGCCCGCTGGCCTGTTCTAAAAATAGCTCAAATAGCAGCACTTACCAGTGAGCTGCCTCAATTTTTTAAATTGTATTTATTTACTAGCAAGCTGGTCTCGCTTTGCTGGACATTTTTAATTCTAAGAGAGACAAAACTCAAATAGAATTTGAAAATCCAATAAAATATTTGAAAGACTTGGTCTTCACTTGTTTAAATAATTCACTGGGTGTGAGTTTTCCTTGCCCTTTTGTGGGTTCTTCCGAGGATGTTGTAGTCGTAATGATTTGTGCAGTCCTTTGAGACATTTGTGATTTGGGGCTATATAAATAAACATTGATTGATTGAAATAAATTCTTTTTTTTTTTTTTTTACTTTGCTTCTTATAACTTTCAGAAAGACAATTTTAGAGAGAAAATACAACCTAAAAATAATTTTAAGAGTTTTTAAACCCATATACTTTTTTACCTTTTTAAATTCCTTCCTCTTCTTTCCTGACAATTTAAATCAATGTTCAAGTATTTTTTTTATTGTAAAGAATAATAAATACATTTTAATTTAATTCTTCATTTTAGCGTCTGTTTTTTTGACGAAGAATATTTGTGAAATATTTCTTCAATCTTATTATGATTAACATTCAAAAAAATTATTCTCGCAAATCTAGAAAATCTGTAGAATCAAATTTAAATCTTATTTCAAAGTCTTGAATTTCTTTTAAAAATTTTGTTCTGGAAAATCTAGAAGAAATAATGATTTGTCTTTGTTAGAAATACAGCTTGGTCCAATTTGTTATATATTCTAACAAAGTGTAGATTGGATTTTAACACATTTTAAAACAAGTCATAAAAATTTTATAATTAATTTTAATCAAGAAAAATTCCTAAAGATGTTCCATAAATATATTTTTTTTAAAGATTCAAATTAGCTAGTTTTTCTCTTCTTTTTTTCGGTTGAATTTAAAATTTTAAAGAGTCCAAATTGAAGATAAACTATGTTTCAAAATTTAATTTGAAATTTTTTCCTGTTCAATTAAGTGTTTTTTTTTCATCATTTATCCTCTACAAAAAACCTTCCGTAAAAGGAAAAAAAATGCACGACGGAATGACAGATAGAAATACCCATTTTTTTATATATATAGATTTATTTATTAAAGGTAAATGAATCTAATTGGCTATTTCTTGCAATTTATTTTAGTGTGTATCAAACTGGTAGCCTTTCGCATTAATCAGTACCCAAAAAGTAGCTCTTGCTTTCAAAAAGGTTGGTGACCCCTGACGTAGAGAAACATGTTCGCTTGACCGCTCTGTTAAAGCTTCACAACAAACAAAGAAACACCGGCTGTGTTTTGGTAGCTAAAGGTAGCTGCAATCCGCCGCTTTCCACCAACAGCATTCTTCTTTGACGTCTCCATTATTTATTGAAGAAATTGCAAAAGATTCAGCAACACAGATGACCAAAAACTCACCCCAGTGGGACGTCGACATTGATGACTATGAGAAACCTTGGAGAGGACCGCATATGTGGGCAACCCCCCACCCAGGGGACCAAAAGCAATGGTTGTCGAGCAGATCTAACATGATACTGTGAAAGTCCAATCCATAGTAGATCTAACATAACCGTGAGAATCCAGTCCAAAGTGGATCCAACACAGTAGCGAGAGTCCCGTCCAAAGTGGAGCCAGCAGGAAACCATCCCAAGCGGAGGCAGATCAGCAGCGCATAGATGTCCCCAACCGATACACAGGCAAGTGGTACATCCTGGGTCCCGACTCTGGACAAGTGGTCCATACTGGATCCCGACTCTGGACGAGTGGTCCATCCTGGGTCCCGACTCAGGACGAGTGGTCCATCCTGGGTCCCGACTCTGGACGAGTAGTCCGTCCTAGGTCCCGACTCTGGACGAGTAGTCCATCCTGGGTCCTGACTCTGGACGAGTAGTCCATCCTGGGTCCCGACTCTGGACGAGTAGTCCATCCTGGGTCCCGACTCTGGACGAGTGGTCCATCCTGGGTCCCGACTCTGGACGAGTGGTCCATCCTGGGTCTCGACTCTGGACAGCCAGTTCTTCATCCATGGCCACCGGACCGGACCCCCTCTATAAGGGAGGGGGGGACATAGGAGTAAAAGAAAAGAAATAGCAGATCAACTGGTCTAAAAAGGGGGTCTATTTAAAGGCTAGTGTATACAAATGAGTTTTAAGATGAGACTTAAATGCTTCTACTGAGGTTGCATCTCAAACTGTTACCGGGAGGGCATTCCAGAGTACTGGAGCCCAAATGGAAATCGCTCTATAGCCCGCAGACTTTTTTTGGGCTCTGGGAATCACTAATAAGCCGGAATCCTTTGAACGCAGATTTCTTGGCAATGATGGCAACAAGGCGCCTTTTTCACTGCGATGGTTGTTCAAATAAACTGTTATTGGTGCTAAGGTTCTTCTTCATTCTATTCACAAATTAATGTCCGACTGAGTTGTCAAATATCAACTTAACAAGGTCAATAATGCTCTTAGACTTTGACAAACTTTATTGATCCACAAGGGAAATTGTTCCACACGCTAGCTCAGTTACAAAGGATGGAAAGAGTAAGGTTGGGAAGGATAATGCTGGTTTAAAATAGACTAAAAAATCGACCTTAGTAACAATATAAAATATAACATATATGTATTATATTTTATATTGCTATTATGGTACATTTTTAGTAGCTCAGTTACAAAGGATGGAAAGGATTATGCCGGTATAAAGTAGACTAAAAATTTACCGTAGTAGCAATATAACATATATGTATTATATGTTATATTGCTACTACAATACATTTTTAGTAGCCCAGTTACAAAGGATGGAAAGGATTATGCCGGTATAGAGTAAAAATTTACCGTAGTAGCAATATAAAATATAACATATATGTATTCTATTTTATATTGCTACTACAATACATTTTTAGTAGCTCAGT
>NC_084614.1:4128921-4133921 GCF_033978795.1 Nerophis ophidion
TGTGGTTTTGATTTGATGTAAATGTTTCCCATTGTCATACACACACCGCCCGTGTCTAAAAAAGGATTAGGGGAAAAAAGGGAAGTCTGGTTGTTTGTCCAAAGCAAGGTAGGTAAAACCTTTTGGAATTGTGCTGCTTGTTGGCATTAGATTGGCAATAAAAGTTAAAAAATAGCCTCAGATTTGCTTATTTTGAAGGAGTGGCAGCTATGATATTGCTGTGCCGGTACGCCACATTAAAGGCAAACCCTTTAATTATTGCAATTTTTGTGACTTATCCAAAATAAGGACCATGAAAAAAAATATTGAATGTAAATATTTGTATATAAAATGTAACCTTCCTCTGGTTATAATCCCCTTAGATATCTAGGCAGAAAGGAAAGGAAATGTCTACACAAGCATGGAAAACAAAATGGAAATGACAAACATTATCCCACTACAAATTAAAAACAATATAAATAACACTATTAATAATTAATAGTAATAGTTACCTCTATTAACAATACAATTATTTCAAATGCATTTGCTCTATAACTTTTTTACAATATTGGAAAGCATTACTGGAGGGTGAGATAAGTTCTGGAAATTACTATCTTAATGCCATATGTGTGTGTCCAATTTAAAAAGAAAACATCTAATGGATTTATTACAATCATTGTAAGCTGGGTAATATTTGCTGTGGTCTGGAACAACAAAATGCGGCCAATATTACATACAAATAATGTGTCATGAGACATGCAAATATAAATTAAATACACAGAGGACATAAGTAAAGGAAATTAAATGAGGCATGATGATGCAATATGTACATACAGCTAGCCTAAATAGCATGTTAGCGTGGATTAGCTTGCAGTCATGCCCTGACCAAATATGCCTGATTAGCACGCCACACAAGTCAATAAAATCAACAGAACTCACTTTTGTGCATTCACACACAGTATAAAACGTTTGGTGGACAAAATGAGACAAAGAATGAGTGGCATAAATTTAGGAATTTATACATGTAAACAAATGGTTGCGTCACAGTCCGCACAACTATGGTGAGTTCAAAGACTGCCAAAATTAACGGGATAAAAAACGGCGCTCGTCAAATTTCTTCATCAGTGAAGCATAAACACAAACTTATTAAACAGTGGGCTTGCTGACATTCAGGAAGGTTTGTGTCAGGTTTGTACTATTACAGAAACCATATTCGCACACAGTATAAAATATTTGGTGGACAAAATGAGACTAAGAATGGCTGGCAAAAAACTTGTCTTGTGGCAGCGTCAGAGGAAGTTATACATGTAAACAAATGGTTGCGTCACAGTCTGCACAACTATGGTGAGTTCAAAGACTGCCAAAATTAGCGGGATAAAACGGCGCTCGTCAAATTCTTTCATCGGTGAAGCATAAACACAAATTTATTTAACAGTAGGCTTGCTGACATTCAGGAAGGTTTGTGTCATGTTTGTACTCTTACAGAAACCATATTCGCACACAGTATAAAATGTTTGGTGTACAAAATGAGACTAAGAATGGCTGGCAAAAAACTTGTCTTTCTGTGGCAGCGTCAGAGGAAGTTATACATGTAAACAAATGGTTACGTCACAGTCTGCACAACTATGGTGAGTTCAAAGACTGCCAAAATTAGCGGGATAAAACGGCGCTCGTCATTCTTTAATCAGTGAAGCATAAACACAAACTTATTAAACAGTGGGCTTGCTGACATTCAGGAAGGTTTGTGTCAGGTTTTTACTCTAACAGAAACCATATTCGCACACAGTATAAAATGTTTGGTGGACAAAAAGAGACACGTCTTTCTGTGGCAGCGTCGGAGAAAGTTGTACATGTAAACAAACTACGATGAGTTCAATGATCGCCAAAATTAGTAGGACAAAGGGGCGCTGGCCAAATACTCTTATCAGTGAAGCGTGTTGAATGTAAATTGTGAAATTTCTGACAATTAAGATTTGTCTCATGTTGGTCCTATTACAGAAATTATTTTCAAACAAAAAATATATATATTTTGGTCAAAAAAATATTAAAAATGTGTCATTATTCAATATTATTTTGTTTTATTATTATTCAAGTTTTAAATCTCCAGACCAACATTAGGTCCATCTGTCAATATAATGATTTTAAAGATTTAAGTTGTATGCTCTTTTTGTCAAAGAAAACCCTGTTTTTTGATTGGAAAAAAAAAACACAAAATATGTAAGATTATATTCCAATATTTTTTTAAGTGGAATATTTGAGATTATATAACAATTGGAGCATTAAAAAGGTCAATAACTCATAACACCATTGATTCTAATTCATTATTATTTTTTTTAGCAATGACACTTAAAAACAAATCACTAAAATTATTGGGAATCCAAAAGGGATCATTAAAGTGTTAAAAAATAAATTATACATTTTTTTATTGTTTACTTTTAACACAATAATCTCAAGATAAACTTCTGATCTATCCGTCAATTATAAGTTTTGTTGTTGTTTATGTTTTTTGTTTGTTCATTTTAGGCCCTTCTTTAAAAAAGAACAGCTCAGTTTTTTATATGGCAAACACAAAATATGCAACATTTCCCCCCCAAAATATCTCAAAAAGTGGAAAATTTAACGTGACGTCATTGGAGCCTTGAATAGGTCAATAATTCATAATGACATTGATTTTGATTCATTATTATTTTTTAAAGAAAGAAACAGCCTGCATGGCAGCTTTGTGTTATTAGAGTAAACATTGCAACATTTTCTTGTTACATTTCACCCGTTTGCTCTTTCTTATCACTTTTTACATTTTAAAAATGTTTCTATCGTATTTTTAAAATGTGCTATGTGGCCGTTAAAAAATTACCTGCGGGCCGCACTCTGGACACCCCTGAATTAAATAGACTGCAAAGACAAGATATTTAACCTTCACACTGAGAAACGTTGTTATTGTTTGCAAATAATCATGAACGTAGAATTCAATGGCAGCAACACATTGCAAAAAAGGCATTTTTACCAGTGTGTTACATGGCCTTTCCTTTTAACAACAATCAGTAAAGGTTTGGGAACTGAGGAGACACATTTTTGAAGTGGAATTCTTTCCCATTCTTGTTTGATGTACAGCTTAAGTTGTTCAACAGCCATATTTGGCCTTCAACATTTTCAACTGGTCTACAGGCAGGCCAGTCTAGTACCCACACTCTTTGACTACGAAGCCAAGCTTGCCTTGGCATAGTCTTGCTGAAATAAGCAGGGGCGTCCACAATAACGTTGCTTGGGTGGCAACATATGTTGCTCCAAAAGCTGTATGTACCTTTCAGCATTAATGGTGCCTTCACAGATTTGTAAGTTACCCATGCCTTGGCCACTAATACATCCCCATAGCATCACACATGCTGCCGTTTACACTTTACGCCTAGAACAACCCGCATGGTTCTTTTCCTGTTTCTTCTGGAGGACACGACGTCCACAGTTTCCAAAACCAATGTGAAATGTGGACTCGTGCGACCACAGAACACTTTTACATTTTACAGCAGTCCATCTTAGATGAGTCCGGGCCCAGCGTTTCTGGGTGTTGTTGATAAATGGCTTTGGCTTTGCATAGAAGTTTTAGCTTGCACTTACAGATGTAGCAACCAACTGTAGTTACTGACAGTGGTTTTATGAAGTGTTCCTTTTGTAGCGCATTCAATTAAATATGAGTTGAAAAGGATTTGCAAATCAATCAATCAATGTTTATTTATATAGCTCCAAATCACAAATGTCTCAAAGGACTGCACAAATCATTACGACTACAACATCCTCGTAAGAACCCACAAAAGGGCAAGGAAAACTCGCACCCAGTGGGCAGGGAGAATTCACATCCAGTGGGACGCCAGTGACAATGCTGACTATGAGAAACCTTGGAGAGGACCTCAGATGTGGGCAAACCCCCCCCCCCCCCCCCCCCCCCCCCTCTAGGGGACCGAAAGCAATGGATGTCGAGCGGGTCTAACATGATACTGTGAAAGTTCAATCCATAGTGGCTCCAACACAGCCGCGAGAGTTCAGTTCAAGCGGATCCAAGACAGCAGCGAGAGTCCCGTCCACAGGAGACCATCTCAAGCGGAGGCGGATCAGCAGCGTAGAGATGTCCCCAACCGATACAGGCGAGCGGTCCATCCTGGGTCTCGACTCTGGACAGCCAGTACTTCATCCATGGTCATCGGACCGGACCCCCTCTACAAGGGAGGGGGGGACATAGGAGAAAGAAAAGAAGCGGCAGATCAACTGGTGTAAAAAGGAAGTCTATTTAAAGGCTAGAGTATACAGATGAGTTTTAAGGTGAGACTTAAATGCTTCTACTGAGGTAGCATCTCGAACTGTTACCGGGAGGGCATTCCAGAGTACTGGAGCCCGAACGGAAAACGCTCTATAGCCCGCAGACTTTTTTTGGGCTCTAGGAATCACTAATAAGCCGGAGTCTTTTGAACGCAGATTTCTTGCCGGGACATATGGTACAATACAATCGGCAAGATAGGCTGGAGCTAGACCGTGTAGTATTTTATACGTAAGTAGTAAAACCTTAAAGTCACATCTTAAGTGCACAGGAAGCCAGTGCAAGTGAGCCAGTATAGGTATATATGTATGTATATATGTATATAAAGGTATATACAGTACAGGTATATATGTATGTATATATGTATATAAAGGTATATACAGTATAGGTATATATGTATGTATATATGTATATAAAGGTATATACAGTACAGGCGTAATATGATCAAACTTTCTTGTTCTTGTCAAAAGTCTAGCAGCCGCATTTTGTACCAACTGTAATCTTTTAATGCTAGACATGGGGAGACCCGAAAATAATACGTTACAGTAATCGAGACGAGACGTAACAAACGCATGGATAATGATCTCGGCGTCTTTAGTGGACAAAATGGAGCGAATTTTAGCGATATTACGGAGATGAAAGAAGGCCGTTTTAGTAACGCTTTTAATGTGTGACTCAAAGGAGAGAGTTGGGTCGAAGATAATACCCAGATTTT
>NC_084614.1:4138921-4203921 GCF_033978795.1 Nerophis ophidion
TTACCATTAGCAATTTTACACGCCGATTTCATCCATCCATCTTCTTCCGCTTATCCGAGGTCAGGTCGCGGGGGCAACAGCCTAAGCAGAGAAACCCAGACTTCCCTCTCCCCAGCCACTTCGTCTAGCTCAGGGGTGCCCACACTTTTTCTGCAGGCGAGCTACTTTTCAATTGACCAACTCGAGGGGTTCTACCTCATTTATATATATAATTTATATTTATTTATTTATGAAAGAGACATTTTTGTAAACAAGGTAAATGTGTTTAATGATAATACAAGCATGTGTAACACATATAGATGTCTTTCTTTCACGAAGACAAGAATATAAGTTGGTGTATTACCTGATTCTGATGACTTGCATTGATTGGAATCAGACAGTAATGATGATAACGCCCACATTTTCAAATGGAGGAGAAAAAAAGTTGTCCTTTCTGTACAATACCACATGAAAGTGGTTGCTTTTTGGCATCTAATTCATCCAGCTTCCATACACTTGACAAGAAAAACATGGGCGGCAAATTCCGTAGCTTGCTTGATTGACATTCACGGCACCCGAGGGTCTTGTGAGATGACGCTGGCTGCTGCCAGTTCATTATTATGAAAAAAATGACAGAGAGGAAGGCGAGAAACACTTTTTATTTCAACAGACTTTCGCGCCGTCCCTTCCGTCAAAACTCTGCACATTTCCTATCTTCACAATAAAAGCCCTGCTTCATGCTGCCTGCGCTAACAAAATAAGAGTTTCGGAAAGCTGGCGTGCACAAGTGATGTGCACACCAGCTTTCTGAGGGATCGCTTGTGCACGCCAGTTTTCCCAGACTCTGTATTTAGTTAGCGCAGGCAGCATGAAGCAGGGCTTTTATTGTGAAGATAGGAAATGTGCAGTCGGCCTTTAGAGTTTTGACGGAAGGTACGGCGCGAGAGTCTGTTGAAATAAAAAGTGTTTCTCGCCTTCCTCTCGGTCATATTTTCTTAATAATGATCTTGCAGCAGCCAGCGTCATCTCACAAGACCCTCCGGTACCGTGAATGTCATTTAAGTGACGTCTTGGTGAAGATTGATGATCACTCATTTTTAGGTCTATTTTTTTTTTAAAGCCTGGCTGGAGATCGACTGACACACCCCCCGCGGTCGACTGGTAGCTCGCGGTCGACTGGTAGCTCGCGATTGACGTAATGGGCACCCCTGGTCTAGCTCTTCTTGGGGGATCCCGAGGCGTTCCCAGGCCAGTCGGGAGACATAGTCTTCCCAACGTGTCCTGGGTCTTCCCCGTGGCCTCCTACCGGTTGGACGTGCCCTAAACACCTCCCTAGGGAGGCGTTCGGGTGGCATCCTGACCAGATGCCCGAACCACCTCATCTGGCTCCTCTCCATGTGGAGGAGCAGCGGCTTTACTTTGAGTTCCTCCCGGATGGCAGAGCTTCTCACCCTATCTCTAAAGGAGAGACCTGGAAACTCATTTGGGCCGCTTGTTCCCGTGATCTTATCCTTTCGGTAGGGGTGTAACGGTACACAAAAATTTCGGTTTGGTACGTACCTCTGTACAGTAAGAAAACAAACTAATATAATTTTTGGGGTTATTTATGTACCAAATTTGTAAACAATGGCTTTATCCTTTTAACATTGGGAAGACTATAATAATTCTGCCCACGTTAATCCACATTAAACTGCCTCAAGTTGTTGCTTTGATCAAATAAAATGACAAAACCTTTCTTTTACATATAAAAAGTGCAACATTAAACAGTTTCAAGTCAACTCACCGTGCTTGATTTATTACAGCATTTGGGAAGCCTGTAGTTGACTTTTATTATGTAAATGTTATATTTTTGTCAACATATGTGATAGCAGGGACCCTGCTATTCAAAACTAGGCTGCTACATTACGTATGATTAATGTAAGTATAGCTGAAAAATAGTACAATAGCAATAGTAGAAACTATTCATCACTGAAATCTATGGAGTTCATGTTAGTTCATGTGAAATAACAGACAGACGGGGCTTTGCTGCCCCTAACACGCGCACATGCACGCACAGCAAAACGAGCTAACGTAACGCTAAAAGCTAATTAGCCTTCACATCACCTCAAGCCAGAACTGTGACCTGCAGTTTAAGTTTCTAAAATGTCAACGGGCTCATAGTGATGTTTGTAATAGTTGTGACTGGAAAGTGTTTTTTATAATTTGGGGAGTGTACGATGTCTGCTGCTAAACACATGTCTGCTCGACAATGAAGCATTTACAACATGCATTCTGAATACGCACTGCTGATTGGCTGTTACATCGCTCTGAATACGCACTGCTGATTGGCTTTGTATGTAACCAATCAGATGGTTGTGTGGGCGGGCCAATGCTGGGTGCTCACTGCTCAGACAGAGGCAGAAAGCAGAGCAGCTTGTTTAGACTTTAGTATACAAACTCGTTCGATACACCCTTGTACCGAACCGAAACCCCCGTACCGAAACGGTTCAATACAAATACACGTACCGTTAAACCCCTACCTTTCGGTCATGACCCAAAGCTCATGACCATAGGTGAGGATCGGAACGTAGATCGACCGGTAAATTGAGAGCTTTGCCTTCCGGCTCAGCTCCTTCTTCACCACAACGGATCGGTACAATGTCCGCATTACTGAAGACGCCGCACCGATCCGCCTGTCGATCTCACGATCCACTCTTCCCTCACTCGTGAACAAGACTCCTAGGTACTTGAACTCCTCCATTTGGCGATTTCAATGACTCTAAATTTGGCTTAGAGTTCATAGCATCTAATAGATAGTAACCATCGGTAAGTTTTCTTGCATTTTTGCAGAATTTGTGTGTAGGAAATGTCTTCCAAATTATCTTAGAAATGGTCTAATCTCCTTTAAATCAAATCCAAAAAGGGCCCCTGATATTTTTCAATTCCTCTTTATTTTTTTGCCTCTACTTTTCCATAAACGAGCTACGATGCTAACATACATTGGCGTTGCTGTTGACGTGCTACTTCTGAATTAGTTAATGAAAACCACGACTAAGAAGCACGTTACATAATTCTGGTATCGATTCCCATGTCCCGGGACTAGGTACCGTATCAGTGGAAATGTGAACGGTACCTGTCCCGAACTACTACGCTGCCCTTGTTTACAGCTCTCTGAGTCCCATTAAAGGCAGCAAGTTAGCATAAAGTCATGTTGTAAAAAACTGCAAATTGGCGCATAATTCTGGTATCGATTCCCATGTCCCGGGACTAGGTACCGTATCAGTGGAAATGTGAGCGGTATCTGTCCCGAACTACTACGCTGCCCTTGTTTACAGCTCTCTGAGTCCCATTAAAGGCAGCAAGTTAGCATAAAGTCATGTTGTAAAAAACTGCAAATTGGCGCATAATTCTGTTATCGATTCCCATGTCCCGGGACTAGGTACCGTATCAGTGGAAATGTGAGCGGTACCTGTCCCGAACTACTACGCTGCCCTTGTTTACAGCTCTCTGAGTCCCATTAAAGGCAGAAAGCAGCAAGTTAGCATAAAGTCATGTTGTAAAAAACTGCAAATTGGCGCATAATTCTGGTATCGATTCCCATGTCCTGGGACTAGGTACCGTATCAGTGGAAATGTGAGCGGTACCTGTCCTGAACTACTACGCTGCCCTTGTTTACAGCTCTCTGAGTCCCATTAAAGGCAGCAAGTTAGCATAAAGTCATGTTGTAAAAAACTGCAAATTGGCGCATAATTCTGGTATCGATTCCCATGTCCCGGGACTAGGTACCGTATCAGTGGAAATGTGAGCGGTACCTATCCCGAACTACTACGCTGCCCTTGTTTACAGCTCTCTGAGTCCCATTAAAGGCAGAAAGCAGCAAGTTAGCATAAAGTCATGTTGTAAAAAACTGCAAATTGGCGCATAATTCTGGTATCGATTCCCATGTCCCGGAACTAGGTACCGTATCAGTGGAAATGTGAACGGTACCTGTCCGGAACTACTACGCTGCCCTTGTTTACAGCTCTCTGAGTCCCATTAAAGGCAGAAAGCAGCAAGTTAGCATAAAGTCATGTTGTAAAAAACTGCATATTGGCGCATAATTCTGGTATCGATTCCCATGTCCCAGAACTAGGTACCGTATCAGTGGAAATGTAAACGGTACCTTTCCGGAACTACTACGCTGCCCTTGTTTACAGCTCTCTGAGTCCCATTAAAGGCAGCAAGTTAGCATAAAGTCATGTTGTAAAAAACTGAAAATTGGCGCATAATTCTGGTATCGATTCCCATGTCCTGGGACTAGGTACCGTATCAGTGGAAATGTGAGCGGTACCTGTCCCGAACTACTACGCTGCCCTTGTTTACAGCTCTCTGAGTCCCATTAAAGGCAGCAAGTTAGCATAAAGTCATGTTGTAAAAAACTGAAAATTGGCGCATAATTCTGGTATCGATTCCCATGTCCCAGGACTAGGTACCGTATCAGTGGAAATGTGAACGGTACCTGTCCCGAACTACTACACTGCCCTTGTTTACAGCTCTCTGAGTCCCATTAAAGGCAGAAAGCAGCAAGTTAGCATAAAGTCATGTTGTAAAAAACTGCAAATTGGCGCATAATTCTGGTATCGATTCCCATGTCCCGGAACTAGGTACCGTATCAGTGGAAATGTGAACGGTACCTGTCCGGAACTACTACGCTGCCCTTGTTTACAGCTCTCTGAGTCCCATTAAAGGCAGAAAGCAGCAAGTTAGCATAAAGTCATGTTGTAAAAAACTGCATATTGGCGCATAATTCTGGTATCGATTCCCATGTCCCAGAACTAGGTACCGTATCAGTGGAAATGTAAACGGTACCTTTCCGGAACTACTACCTGCCCTTGTTTACAGCTCTCTGAGTCCCATTAAAGGCAGCAAGTTAGCATAAAGTCATGTTGTAAAAAACTGCAAATTGGCGCATAATTCTGGTATCGATTCCCATGTCCCAGGACTAGGTACCGTATCAGTGGAAATGTGAACGGTACCTGTCCCGAACTACTACGCTGCCCTTGTTTACAGCTCTCTGAGTCCCATTAAAGGCAGAAAGCAGCAAGTTAGCATAAAGTCATGTTGTAAAAAACTGCAAATTGGCGCATAATTCTGGTATCGATTCCCGTGTCCCGGGACTAGATACCGTATCAGTGGAAATGTGAGCGGTACCTATCCCGAACTACTACGCTGCCCTTGTTTACAGCTCTCTGAGTCCCATTAAAGGCAGCAAGTTAGCATAAAGTCATGTTGTAAAAAACTGCAAATTGGCGCATAATTCTGGTATCGATTCCCATGTCCCGGGACTAGATACCGTATTAGTGGAAATGTGAGCGGTACCTATCCCGAACTACTACGCTGCCCTTGTTTACAGCTCTCTGAGTCCCATTAAAGGCAGCAAGTTAGCATAAAGTCATGTTGTAAAAAACTGCAAATTGGCGCATAATTCTGGTATCGATTCCCATGTCCCGGGACTAGGTACCGTATCAGTGGAAATGTGAGCGGTACCTGTCCCGAACTACTACGCTGCCCTTGTTTACAGCTCTCTGAGTCCCATTAAAGGCAGCAAGTTAGCATAAAGTCATGTTGTAAAAAACTGAAAATTGGCGCATAATTCTGGTATCGATTCCCATGTCCCAGGACTAGGTACCGTATCAGTGGAAATGTGAACGGTACCTGTCCCGAACTACTACACTGCCCTTGTTTACAGCTCTCTGAGTCCCATTAAAGGCAGAAAGCAGCAAGTTAGCATAAAGTCATGTTGTAAAAATCTGAAAATTGGCGCATAATTCTGGTATCGATTCCCATGTCCCAGGACTAGGTACCGTATCAGTGGAAATGTGAACGGTACCTGTCCCGAACTACTACGCTGCCCTTGTTTACAGCTCTCTGAGTCCCATTAAAGGCAGAAAGCAGCAAGTTAGCATAAAGTCATGTTGTAAAAAACTGCATATTGGCGCATAATTCTGGTATCGATTCCCATGTCCCAGAACTAGGTACCGTATCAGTGGAAATGTGAACGGTACCTGTCCGGAACTACTACGCTGCCCTTGTTTACAGCTCTCTGAGTCCCATTAAAGGCAGAAAGCAGCAAGTTAGCATAAAGTCATGTTGTAAAAAACTGCATATTGGCGCATAATTCTGGTATCGATTCCCATGTCCCGGAACTAGGTACCGTATCAGTGGAAATGTGAACGGTACCTGTCCGGAACTACTACGCTGCCCTTGTTTACAGCTCTCTGAGTCCCATTAAAGGCAGAAAGCAGCAAGTTAGCATAAAGTCATGTTGTAAAAAACTGCATATTGGCGCATAATTCTGGTATCGATTCCCATGTCCCAGAACTAGGTACCGTATCAGTGGAAATGTGAACGGTACCTGTCCCGAACTACTACGCTGCCCTTGTTTACAGCTCTCTGAGTCCCATTAAAGGCAGAAAGCAGCAAGTTAGCATAAAGTCATGTTGTAAAAAACTGCAAATTGGCGCATAATTCTGGTATCGATTCCCATGTCCCAGAACTAGGTACCGTATCAGTGGAAATGTAAACGGTACCTTTCCGGAACTACTACGCTGCCCTTGTTTACAGCTCTCTGAGTCCCATTAAAGGCAGCAAGTTAGCATAAAGTCATGTTGTAAAAAACTGCAAATTGGCGCATAATTCTGGTATCGATTCCCATGTCCCAGGACTAGGTACCGTATCAGTGGAAATGTGAACGGTACCTGTCCCGAACTACTACGCTGCCCTTGTTTACAGCTCTCTGAGTCCCATTAAAGGCAGCAAGTTAGCATAAAGTCATGTTGTAAAAAACTGCAAATTGGCGCATAATTCTGGTATCGATTCCCATGTCCCAGGACTAGGTACCGTATCAGTGGAAATGTGAACGGTACCTGTCCCGAACTACTACGCTGCCCTTGTTTACAGCTCTCTGAGTCCCATTAAAGGCAGAAAGCAGCAAGTTAGCATAAAGTCATGTTGTAAAAAACTGCAAATTGGCGCATAATTCTGGTATCGATTCCCATGTCCCGGGACTAGATACCGTATTAGTGGAAATGTGAGCGGTACCTATCCCGAACTACTACGCTGCCCTTGTTTACAGCTCTCTGAGTCCCATTAAAGGCAGCAAGTTAGCATAAAGTCATGTTGTAAAAAACTGCAAATTGGCGCATAATTCTGGTATCGATTCCCATGTCCCGGGACTAGATACCGTATTAGTGGAAATGTGAGCGGTACCTATCCCGAACTACTACGCTGCCCTTGTTTACAGCTCTCTGAGTCCCATTAAAGGCAGCAAGTTAGCATAAAGTCATGTTGTAAAAAACTGCAAATTGGCGCATAATTCTGGTATCGATTCCCATGTCCCGGGACTAGGTACCGTATCAGTGGAAATGTGAGCGGTACCTGTCCCGAACTACTACGCTGCCCTTGTTTACAGCTCTCTGAGTCCCATTAAAGGCAGCAAGTTAGCATAAAGTCATGTTGTAAAAAACTGAAAATTGGCGCATAATTCTGGTATCGATTCCCATGTCCCAGGACTAGGTACCGTATCAGTGGAAATGTGAACGGTACCTGTCCCGAACTACTACACTGCCCTTGTTTACAGCTCTCTGAGTCCCATTAAAGGCAGAAAGCAGCAAGTTAGCATAAAGTCATGTTGTAAAAATCTGAAAATTGGCGCATAATTCTGGTATCGATTCCCATGTCCCAGGACTAGGTACCGTATCAGTGGAAATGTGAACGGTACCTGTCCCGAACTACTACGCTGCCCTTGTTTACAGCTCTCTGAGTCCCATTAAAGGCAGAAAGCAGCAAGTTAGCATAAAGTCATGTTGTAAAAAACTGCATATTGGCGCATAATTCTGGTATCGATTCCCATGTCCCAGAACTAGGTACCGTATCAGTGGAAATGTGAACGGTACCTGTCCGGAACTACTACGCTGCCCTTGTTTACAGCTCTCTGAGTCCCATTAAAGGCAGAAAGCAGCAAGTTAGCATAAAGTCATGTTGTAAAAAACTGCATATTGGCGCATAATTCTGGTATCGATTCCCATGTCCCGGAACTAGGTACCGTATCAGTGGAAATGTGAACGGTACCTGTCCGGAACTACTACGCTGCCCTTGTTTACAGCTCTCTGAGTCCCATTAAAGGCAGAAAGCAGCAAGTTAGCATAAAGTCATGTTGTAAAAAACTGCATATTGGCGCATAATTCTGGTATCGATTCCCATGTCCCAGAACTAGGTACCGTATCAGTGGAAATGTGAACGGTACCTGTCCCGAACTACTACGCTGCCCTTGTTTACAGCTCTCTGAGTCCCATTAAAGGCAGAAAGCAGCAAGTTAGCATAAAGTCATGTTGTAAAAAACTGCAAATTGGCGCATAATTCTGGTATCGATTCCCATGTCCCAGAACTAGGTACCGTATCAGTGGAAATGTAAACGGTACCTTTCCGGAACTACTACGCTGCCCTTGTTTACAGCTCTCTGAGTCCCATTAAAGGCAGCAAGTTAGCATAAAGTCATGTTGTAAAAAACTGCAAATTGGCGCATAATTCTGGTATCGATTCCCATGTCCCAGGACTAGGTACCGTATCAGTGGAAATGTGAACGGTACCTGTCCCGAACTACTACGCTGCCCTTGTTTACAGCTCTCTGAGTCCCATTAAAGGCAGAAAGCAGCAAGTTAGCATAAAGTCATGTAAAAAACTCCAAATTGGCGCATAATTCTAGTATCGATTCCCATGTCCCGGGACTAGGTACCGTATCAGTGGAAATGTGAACGGTACCTGTCCCGAACTACTACGCTGCCCTTGTTTACAGCTCTCTGAGTCCCATTAAAGGCAGAAAGCAGCAAGTTAGCATAAAGTCATGTTGTAAAAAACTGCAAATTGGCGCATAATTCTGGTATCGATTCCCATGTCCTGGGACTAGGTACCGTATCAGTGGAAATGTGAGCGGTACCTGTCCCGAACTACTACGCTGCCCTTGTTTACAGCTCTCTGAGTCCCATTAAAGGCAGCAAGTTAGCATAAAGTCATGTTGTAAAAAACTGAAAATTGGCGCATAATTCTGGTATCGATTCCTATGTCCCAGGACTAGGTACCGTATCAGTGGAAATGTGAACGGTACCTGTCCCGAACTACTACGCTGCCCTTGTTTACAGCTCTCTGAGTCCCATTAAAGGCAGAAAGCAGCAAGTTAGCATAAAGTCATGTTGTAAAAAACTGCAAATTGGCGCATAATTCTGGTATCGATTCCCATGTCCCGGGACTAGGTACCGTATTAGTGGAAGTGTGAGCGGTACCTGTCCCGAACTACTACGCTGCCCTTGTTTACAGCTCTCTGAGTCCCATTAAAGGCAGAAAGCAGCAAGTTAGCATAAAGTCATGTTGTAAAAAACTGCAAATTGTTGTCTGTCCCTGCAGAGTAACGACAACGATGAGAGGCTGCAGGTGGTCAAGCTGCTGGCCAAGATGTTCGGGGCCAAGGACTCGGAGTTGGCGGCGCAGAACAAACCCCTGTGGCAGTGCTACCTGGGCAGGTAGGTGCGACTCCGCCTGGCTTTGAGCGACGATACCTCCAGGCGCGAGTTTCATCGCTTGGAAAAGTTGTCGCAAAAACGCTAACACGCCTTTTTAAAATGAAAAAACAAGACGATAGAATGTCGTACAAACAACTACAGTAGCTTTTTGAAGTCTTGTACTAATAATAATAATAATAGTAGTGTACATTCAGGCCTCAGTAAATGTGATTTCTGATCTTCTGCTGTCTTCTGAAGGTTCAATGACATCCACGTGCCCATCAGACTGGAGTGTGTCAAGTTTGCAAGCCACTGTCTGATGAACCATCCTGACCTGGCCAAGGACCTGACAGGTGCTCCATGTGCACATGACATCATCTTCTATCATGTTACTTCCCCAAGGGATCTAAGAATACATGCTTCATACAAACCCCGTTTCCATATGAGTTGGGAAATGGTGTTAGATGTAAATATAAACAGAATACAATGATTTGCAAATCCTTTTCAAGCCATATTCAGTTGAATATGCTACAAAGACAACATATTTGATGTTCAAACTGATAAACATGTTTTTTGTTGTTGCAAATAATCATTAACTTAAGAATTTGATGCCAGCAACATTTGACAAAGAAGTTGGGAAAGGAGGCAATAAATACTAAAAAAAAGTTGAGGAATGCTCATCAAACACTTATTTTGAACATCCCACAGGTGTGCAGGCTAATTGGGAACAGGGGGGTGCCATGATTGGCTATAAAAACAGCTTCCCCAAAAATGCTCAGTCTTTCACAAGAAAGGATGGGGCGAGGTACACCCTTTTGTCCACAACTGCGTGAGCAAATAGTCAAACAGTTTAAGAACAACCTTTCTCAAAGTGCAATTGCAAGAAATTTAGGGATTTCCACATCTACGCTCCATAATATCATCAAAAGGTTCAGAGAATCTGGAGAAATCACTCCACGTAAGCGGCATGGCCGGAAACCAACATTTCCGATCCCTCAGACGGCACTGTATCAAAAACCGACATCAATCTCTATAAAGGATATCACCACATGGGCTCAGGAACACTTCAGAAAACCATTGTCACTAAATCGCTACATCGGTACGTGCAAGTTAAAGCTCTACTATGCAAACCGAAAGCCGTTTATCAACAACATCCAGAAACGCCGCCGGCTTCTCTGGGCCCAGGATCATCTAAGAAGGACTAAAGCAAAATGGAAGAGTGTTTTGTGGTCTGAGGAGTCCACATTTCAAATTGTTTTTGGAAATATTCGACATTGGGAAAGGGGAAGAGAACCATCCAGACTGTTATCGACGCAAAGTTGAAAAGCCAGCATGTGTGATGGTATGGGGGTGCATTAGTGCCCAAGGCATGGGTAACTTACACATCTGTGAAGGCACCATTAATGCTGAAAGGTACATACAGGTTTTGGAACAACATATGCTGCCATCTAAGCGTTGTCTTTTTCATGGACGCCCCTGCTTATTTCAGCAAGACAATGCCAAGCCATATTCAGCACGTGTTACAACAGCGTGGCTTCGTGAAAAAAGAGTGCGGGTACTTTCCTGGCCCGCCTGCAGTCCAGACCTGTCTCCCATGGAAAATGTGTGGCGCTTTATGAAGCGTAAAATACGACTATTGAACGACTGAAGCTCTACATAAAACAAGAATGGGAAAGAATTCCACTTTCAAAGCTTCAACAATTAGTTTCCTCAGTTCCCAAACGTTTATTGAGTGTTGTCAAAAGAAAAGGTGATGTAACACAGTGGTGAACATGCCCTTTCCCAACTACTTTGGCACGTGTGGCAGACATGAAATTCTAAGTTAATTATCCATTCATCCATTTTCTACCGCTTATTCCCTTTTGGGGTCACGGGGGGCGCTGGCGCCTATCTCAGCTACAATCGGGCGGAAGGCGGGGTACACCCTGGACAAGTCGCCACCTCATCGCAGGGCCAACACAGATAGACAGACAACATTCACACACTAGGGCCAATTTAGTGTTGCCAATCAACCTATCCCCAGGTGCATGTCTTTGGAAGTGGGAGGAAGCCGGAGTACCCGGAGGGAACCCACGCAGTCACGGGGAGAACATGCAAACTCCACACAGAAAGATCCCGAGCCTGGATTTGAACCCAGGACTGCAGGACCTTCGTATTGTGAGGCAGACGCAGTAACCCCTCTGCCACCGTGAAGCCCAAGTTAATTATTATTTGCAAAAAAAAAATAAAGTTTATGAGTTTGAACATAAACTTTGGTACAGCAGTGTACCAAAATGTACTTTGATACTTTTCTAAATAAAGGGGACCACAAAAAAAATCATTATTAGCTTTATTTGAACAAAAAATCTTAGGGAACCTGAAACATATGTTTATTATTGTCATTTAGTCCTTAAATAAAATGTTGAACATACTAGACAACTTGTCTTTTAGTAGTAAGTAAACAAACAAAGACTCCTAATTAGTCTGCAGTAACATATTTTGTCATTTATACACCTAATATGTTGTCTGCATTATAAGGGACAAACTGTAAAAAATTATTATTAATCTACTTTTTCATTTACTCTGAATATCTGCTTATTTTATGTTTCAACATGTTCTATCTAAACTTCCGTCAAAATGTACTAATCACTTATTCTTCTCTTCTTTGATACTTGACCTTATTTTTGGACGATACCACACTTTCAGGTATTAATCCGAGCTCTTGTTAGCGGTGACGCCGGTGAGCTATTGCATCCTCCTACGGTGTGTAGTGAAGTATCTTTAGCTATTCCTCGTCCTCCAGGGATAATACTACTTGAAGAGGCTAAAACAATGCCGATTGCGGATAGACATTAGCTGCTAACTAGATAGCCATGTCTTAAAGCAGCTCTTCCTGAGGGTGTTTCAGTGTTAGAACTTCACCTTTATCGTCACTTTTTACTCTAAAATGCGTCAATTCTCGATTTTCTGTCTACACACTGTGTCTGCTTGTAAGTACTCAGTGTGTGTGCGCTGCCGAACATAGTCTTCTGCTCCTAAACCAGCAATGTCATCACGTGACGACGACGCGCCGTCATGCTTGTAAAAAAATGATAATAATAATATGGCGAACCGGTACTTTTCAGACAGAGTATAGTACCACTTTTGATTCATTAGCACCGCAATACTATACTAGTACCGGTATACCCTGCAACTGTCTATCATTCACAATACATGTACACGTAGTAAGTCCAAAATGTAAGTTTCCAAACCATCATTTGTCCAAAAGTAATCGTTATTGGCTCCCACAAAGTGCATGATTTGCATTGTTGTTACTTGGGAAGGGATCTGTGGTTCCTACGTCTACGTCACGTGACTAGCGAGCTCATTATCTCTCATACTATTTGGATCATATCTATTTACTCGCAAACTCTCTCGGTATCATAAATCAAATGTATATGATAATATATTCAATACATAGACATCCTGTTTTCCCACTCCACTGGTACTTTAAGGCTGGTAAAGGCAGTAATACAGCATCAATCACAAACCAAGCAAATTTGGAGGGTAACCTTTGCCCAAAAGACAAATGCAATAATAAATGTGTTATCTCCAGCATCACAACAGTCCTTGTCTTCCCTCGCAGAATACCTGCGGGTCAGGTCACACGACCCCGAGGAGGCCATTCGCCACGATGTCATCGTTTCCATCGTAACCGCCGCCAAGAAGGACCTGTCTCTCGTCAACGACGCCTTGCTCAACTTTGTGAAAGAGCGGACGCTGGACAAGAGAGTAAGAAAGACGTTTGTGTGTCAGCTCTAAGGAATGGTACTAAGCTCGGTACTTGTACTACCGAGTACTGATATATGTAAGGTCAATGGGTACTATATTTCGCGACGTCACATCCTGTCGCGGACTTAACTCGGGCGTCAGCGCTCGACGAGCAAATTCAAACTCTCCAAGAATGCCGGCTAGAAAGTGCTTAAGTCCCCTAGCTAAATGCTAATTTACATAGCATATGCCATATACATGCTATCCAGTATCAACACCTCCGAATATGTTAATGAACACTACAACTGACATAAATGTTTACAAACAACCCGTGTGTAATCAGTACAATACTTACAGTGTGAACACTTCGTAGGGCACAACATAACGCATTCCGCTTCATAGAAAAAGCTACTCCCTGGTTAGACGATTTACCAGAAGTGTAAACAAAGAAGATATAATTATTTTCAATGTCCAATACAAATGTTCTTAGATTGTGTTATTAAAGGCGCCATATGATGATTTTTTTTCTACATTTAAACACTTCCTTGGGTTCTACATCGGCGTTTTTCAACCACTGTGCAGTGGCAGTCTGGTGTGCCGTGGGAGATGATCTAATTTCACCTATTTGGGTTAAAAATATTTTTTGCAAACTAGTAATTATAGTCTGCAAATGATGTGTTGTTGTTGAGTTTCGGTGCTGTCTAGAGCTCAGCAGCCAGTAGCTAATTGCTTTGTAGGTGATGGAAAGAGCGGGAGGCAACGTGCAGGTAAAAAAGTATCTAATGCTTAAACCAAAAATAAACAAAAGGTGAGTGTCCTTACGAAAAGGCATTGAAGCTTAGGTAAGGCTAAAATTGAACCGGCTACAAAATAAAAACAGAATGCTGGACGACAGCAAAGACTTACTGTGGAGCAGATGGCGTCCACAAAGTATGTCCGAGCATGACATGGGGCTGTATAGCTCGGTTGGTAGAGCGCCCGTGCCAGCAACTTGAGGGTTGCAGGTTCGATCCCCGCTTCCGCCATCCTAATCACTGCCGTTGTGTCCTTGGGCAAGGCACTTAACCCACCTGCTCCCAGTGCCACCCACACTGCTTTAAATGTAACTTAGATATTGGGTTTCACTATGTAAAAGCGCTTTGAGTCACTAGAGAAAAGCGCTATATAAATATAATTCACTTCACTTCACATGACAATCAACAATGTCCCCCACAAAGAAGGATAAAAACAACAGAAATATTCTTGATTTCTAAAACAAAGTAGATGCGGGAAATATCACTCAAAGGAAGACATGAAACTGCTACAGGAAAATACCCCCAAAAAAGAAAAAGCCACAAAAATAGGAGCGCAAGACAAGAAGTAAAACACAAGATGCACGCATGGTTCTGCTTTAAAGTCATATCCAACAATTGTGACAACAAATTTTTACTGTCAACTGAGTTATGTTTTTTTTCAATGATTTCTGCTGGTGGTGTGCCTCCCCGCATTTTTTCAACAGATTTTTGGTAAAAAATGTAGCAAAATTAGGTTTTGACTGACCATTTTCTAGTCCCGCCCACTTTTTGTTTTTTTTAACACTTCCATTTCGAGTTTACTGACAGATACATAAGTGCGGATTAGGGTTGTCCTGATACCAATATTTTGATATTGATACCTTTCGATGATTTTCTCAATTAAGGGGACCACAAAAAATGTCATTATTGTCTTTATTTTACAAAAATGTTAGCGTACATGAAACATAAGTTTATTGTTGTAATTTAGTCCTTAAATAAAATAGTGAACATACTAGACAACTTGTCTTTTAGTAGTAAGTAAACAAACAAAGACTCCTAATTAGTCTGCAGTAACATATTGTGTCATTTGTACACCTATTATTATGTCAACATTATGAGGGACACACTGTAAAAAATTATTATAAATCTACTTGTTCATTTACTGTTAATACCGTATTTCCTTGAATTGCCGCCGGATATGTAGTATGCGCCTGCCTTGAATTACTGCCGGGTCAAACTCGCTTCGCAAAATAATTAGCACATGCTTAGTATTACCGCCGGGTCGAACTCGTGACGTCACGAGTGACACTTCCCCTGTCATCATTTTCAAAATGGAGGAGGCTGATTTCAATACCGGTAATTTGAAATCGCATAAAGGGAAGAAGATTAAGAACTATTCAGTAGGATTTAAAGTTCAAGCTATAGAATACCGGTATTCTAAAAAGAACAGTAAGCAGCTGTTTAATTAATATACCGTAGCTGCGTGTGTCAAATATGAGTCATTAAATGACTCCCGCCTCCTGGTGGTAGAGGGCGCTAGTGACGTGATATCTGCTGGGAACGGATTTGACCAGGGGAGTGCACGACGGACCTTTAAAGGGGAACATTATCAGCAGACCTATGTAAGCGTCAATATATACCTTGATGGTGCAGAAAAAAGACCATCTATTTTTTTATAACCGATTTCTGAACTCCAAATGGGTGAATTTTGGCCAATTAAACGCCTTTCTGTTTATCGGGCTGGAGGCGATGACGTCAGAATGTGACGTTGCCAAGGTAACACACCCGCCATTTTCATTTTCAACACATTACAAACACCGGGTCTCAGCTCTGTTATTTTCCGTTTTTTTGACTATTTTTTGGAACCTTGGAGACATCATGCCTCGTGGGTGTGTTGTCGGAGGGTGTAACAACACTAACAGGGAGGGATTCAAGTTGCACCACTGGCCCGAAGATGCCAGTGTCTGCCGCCAGACCCCCATTGAATGTGCCGGAGTGTCTCCACATTTTACCGGCGATGCTAAGGCAGACATGGCACAGAGATGTATGGATAACTTGCAGATGCATTTGCAACGATAGTCAACGAAATCACAAAGGTGAGTTTTGTTGATGTTGACTGCCAGCTAATCGATGCTAACATGCTATTTACCGGCGGTGCTAAAGCAGACATGGCACAGAGATGTATGGATAACCTGCAGATGCATTTGCAACTATATTACGTTTCCTTCCACCCACATTTAATGCGAAACAAACACTTACCAATCGACGGATTTAAGTTGCTCCAGTGTCAAAGGATGCGAAAGTCCTGATCGTTTGGTCCGCACATTTTACTGGCGATGCTAACGCAGCTATTCGGCCATGCTATGGCTATGAATAGCGTCAATAGCTTCAGTTTCTTCTTCAATATTTTTATACTCCAACCATCTGTTTCAATACATGCGTAATCTGTTGAATCGCTTAAGTCGCTGAAATCCGAGTTTGAATCCGAGCTAATGTCGCTATATCTTGCTGTGGTATTCCCATTGTTTGTTTACATTGGCAGCACTGTGTGACGTCATAGGGAAATGGCCAGTGTCTTCGCAGAGAGTCGAAAATAAGGCACTTTAAAGCTTTATTTAGGGATATTCCGAGACCGGTAAAATTTTGAAAAAAACTTAAAAAAATACAACAAGCCACTGGGAACTGATTTTTATTGTTTTTAACCCTTTTGAAATTGTGATAATGTTCCCCTTTAAGGATGTAACACCACTATATGCTGGCTATGTAAACAACCGGGCTGAAATAAAGCATGTTCCAGTCCTAAATATCCAGTGTATTATTTATACAATAACACTTCATGGTGGCAGCGGTGGGATAAAGAGATCACCCACGGAGCAGAACGGGAGGGGGAGTTGTCCGAGGATAATTCTGTCGTCGCCCGCACATGAGGAGCCGAGCTAATTGATAGCAGCGGTCTGATAGCAGTTTTCTAAACTGGACTTTCAATCGACTGAAGAAAGATAAGGAAGTCTTCTATAAACAAGTTATCGATGCTTTTGATCAGAAAGAGCTGGCATGGACTTCATTTATAAGTCAATACCGTTTATTTTTATTAGATGTGCTTTTCATGATGGTATCCTTACATCACACTCAAATTTTTACTGCATGCCTTTGTTTTAAAATAATTAGCGCATGCTTGCCTTTGGTAATCGCCGAAGTGAGAAGAGGTTTTAAATTAATTAGAGCCCCGGCAGCAATTCAAGGAAATACGGTATCTGCTTATTTTCTGCTTAAACATGTTCTATCTACACTTCCTTGTGATACCACACATTTAGGTATGGATCCGATACCAAGAAGTTACAGGATCATACATTGTTCATATTCAAAGTCCTCGTGTGTCCATGGACATATTTATGAATTTTTTTTCTTTTTTTAAAGAAAAAAGATTTTGCGACGATAAAAAACAATATCGATGTAATTATAGTAGTATCGACTAGATTATTGTTCTTAGTATCATGGGGCGGCATGGTGTAGTGGTTAGAGCCGCCGTGCTAGAAACCTGAGGGTTGCAGGTTTTCGCTCCCCGCCTTTTGACATCCAAATCGCTGCCATTGTGTCCCTGGTCCAGTTTTGATGTTAAAGGTCTAAAAAAAATGATGCAGAACATCCGGCGAGCCGGATTGAAAATCTTAACGTGCCGTAATTTGCCAGGTCTGGTTTAACTGATCCGCTTTTGCCTTTCCTCGTCAGTGGCGTGTGCGCAAGGAGGCCATGATGGGCCTGGCGTCCATCTACAGGAAGTACTCTCTGCAGGGTGAAGGGGGGCGCGAGGCGTCCAAGCAGATTTCGTGGATCAAAGATAAGCTGCTGCACATCTACTACCAGAACAGTATTGACGACAGGTAAACACCGGGAGGGAAGAAAGGTACGCATCTTCACTTCTTCACTGCTCCTCTTGGTTGTCCAGGCTACTGGTGGAGCGGGTCTTTGCCCAGTACATGGTTCCTCACAACCTGGAGACAGCAGAGAGGATGAAGTGTCTCTACTACCTCTATGCCACCTTGGACACAAACGCTGTCAAGTAAGTCAACCACAGTTTTGGACTTCCTTAAACATATAGCCAAAGATGTGTGAAGGAATATGCATTGTTATGATTTGTACAGGGTTTCCACTTAATGGAACTTAACAGTGGCACGGCACCACACCTTGAAATATGTTTTTTTTTATGTGAAAACAAATTAAAGTAGCCTCCAGAAGTCAGACGCTATTTTTAACTTTTAAGGCCAATCCTGTGATAATAAGCGGCACAATTCCAGCAAGTTTTGCCTCCAGAAGAAGTCGGACACTATTTTTGACTTCTATTGCCAATCCTGTGCTAATAAGCGGCACAATTCCAACAGGTTTAACCTCACCTGCAAAGACACAACACTTTTTTATTCTCCCCAATCCGATTTCAGGCACTGACGGTGTGTTTGTGATCATGGGAAAAGTGAACATCAGATGAAAACCATACAAACATAAAACATTACCACCAGCAGATTGTTACAGTATGAATGGATTTATATTATGTGTGCACCATTTTTCCATCGACTCTTAAATGCAACTTAGGTTATTTTAGGCATGTGCTTTACGAACAACAAAGATGACTAATTCATTCATAAATATTTTTTTTATGCTGTTACAAAAAATAAAATGACATTAAAATGTACATTTATTAGAAAGGAAAGTCAAAAAAAACAATTAACCTTCTTTATGTAAAAAAAAAAATGGCAGAAATAAATACGAACACCAAATCTAACCTCCCTCAAAAAGAAAAGAAGCATTTTGTGATGATGTTTAAAAAGCTGAGGTATTGTTTTTTAACAAAAATAAGAGAAAATATCCTCAAACGTCACATGTTGCCACTGGCCGTGTTTTCGCAAGTGATCATCTTCCGGCCGTAAAAACACGAGTGATGACGTCACGACTATTGTTGACAAATATAATTGTCGGCGACAAATTTTATTGTTGACAATGTCGATTAATCGTTGCACGCCTGTTAACAAGTGATGCACCGAAAAACCGGAAGTTAACAAAACGCACGCTGTTGTCTGGAGCGTTGTCAGCATGTCTGTGATGGAGCCTTGTGAGCATGTCTGTGATGGAGCGTTGTCAGCATGTCTGTGATGGAGCCTTGTCAGCACGTCTGTGATGGAGCCTTGTCAGCATGTCTTTGATGGAGCCTTGTCAGCACGTCTGTGATGGAGCTTTGTCAGCACGTCTGTGATAGAGCGTTGTCAGCATGTCTGTGATAGAGCGTTGTCAGCATGTCTGTGATGGAACGTTGTCAGCATGTCTGTGATGGAGCCTTGTCAGCACGTCTGTGATGGAGCGTTGTCAGCATGTCTGTGATGCAGCGTTGTCAGCACGTCTGTGATGGAGCGTTGTCAGCATGTCTGTGATGTAGACATTATTTCTACATGTATTGCAAATATACCCCCAGACAGCCATCTACAAAATGTTCAAATATTAATAGGACAGTGGCGGCATTTAGGGAAAGAAAGTCCAACTGCAAGTTTGACGTCATGCTCACTGCGGCTAGCCTCTTTATGGACATGGAGGGACAGAAGTAGTCTGTAAACACGAGTGCATGCTATAACACCAGAAGATGCTGGATTTTTTGCCAGCGGTTTTTAATTTAAAAAATAAGTTATTTGCAATCACTTTTTGTATCATATTTCTACACATTGTGTTTGCTGATGTTGTTCTGTTGTCTTTGTCTTTGTCTTATTCCCTGCAATTTCGCCCTCTGTCTTCCTTTTTTCTTCTTCTTTTCAGCCTCTCCTGCTCCAGTCCGGCTGCGCCAAACAATAAATACAAATCCATTTAATAAAGTCAAATACAAATAAGTCAACAAGTAACGTTGTCCCACCCAAGGGGAAATAGGTAAAACACTGATAAAGCATAGCCTAGCTATACTATAACAATCTATAAGGTTAATATGGTCTGCTTCTCTTTCTTCCCCTCTATCTCTTTCGTAATGTAAATCTGTACAGCAAATATGGGCATCTCCATCAACAATATGATTAGTCTAAGTGGCTGGAAAGGAGAAAAAAAATTGTAATTTAAAGTCCAAAGGCACTTGAACATTTTTCAATAAAGAACATTGTACAAAAAGAAACATTTGGAATTTTGGCAAAAGGTTTTAAGTGTATGTATACATTTTCTTAGCCTTTTTAGAGAAATACTATAATCATAGCAGATTATGCAAATTATGTGATGACATGTTGGCAGTCACCCTGTTTATATGAGTATTTTAAGGATGTGTCTTTCACGTTTCCCCTCGCAGAGCTCTCAATGAGATGTGGAAATGTCAGAATCTGCTGAGGCACCATGTAAAAGATCTGCTGGACCTGGTCAAAAAACCCAAGGTACCTGATCACCACAAAGACTGAAGAAGAGAACCTGAGGATTTGTTGAAATATACGTGTTTACTTTTTTTGTATTTTTTTTTTTTACAGTCTGAATCATCTAGCAAGGCTGTTTTTGCCAAAGTCATGGTCATCACAAGTAAGTAACCTTCCCTGGAAGTCAAACAGTCCAAGTTTGTGGATTTTCATTGAATCCCAAGGGGGAACTGCACTTTTTTGGGGAATTTTGCCTATGGCTCACAATCATCAGGAGACAAGAGCACACATGTTATTTTTTTAGGATTTTATAGATAACAAAAAAACGCTTGAAAGATGCGGTAAAGGGAGTCACCGTTGTAGTCATCAAAGCTTCTAAAATAACTTAAAAACCCTCCAATGTTTTATATACACACTGCAACTATATATATAATGTAGTTAACATACACCTTCATAACAATATGTAATATGTACACTATACATACTGCACGTATTTATATACATCTATATATGTATGTATATATATATGTATATATATATATATGTATATATATATGTATATATATGTATATACATGTGTATATATACATATGTATATATAATGTAGTAACAGACACCTTCATAACAATATGTAATATGTACACTATACATACTGCACGTATTTATATACATCTATATATGTATATATATATATATGTATATATATATATATGTATATATATATGTATATATATATATGTATATATATGTATATACATGTGTATATATATATATGTATATATAATGTAGTAACAGACACCTTCATAACAATATGTACAATATACACACTGCAAGTATAATGTAGTAACAGACACCTTCATAAAAGTATGTACAATATACACACTGCTAGTATAATGTAGTAACAGACACATTCATAACAAGTATATATATAATGTAGTAATAGACACCTTCATAAAGATATGTATGATATACACACTGCAAATATACTGTATATAATGTAGTAACAGACACCATAACATTATGTTATATGTACTATATACACACTGTATATAGTACATCTATATATACATATATACCTCTATATATATATATATGTATATATAGAGGTATATATATGTATATATATAGATGTATATAAATACGTGCAGTATGTATATTGTACATATTACATATTGTTATGAAGGTGTATGTTACTACATTATATATATACTTGCATAACAATATGTAATATGTACAATATACACACTGCACGTATTTATATACATCTATATATATATATATATATATACATCTATATATATATATAGATGTATATATGTATATATAGATGTATATAAATCTATATATATATATATATATACATCTATATATATATATAGATGTATATATGTATATATAGATGTATATAAATACGTGCAGTGTGTATATTGTACATATTACATATTGTTATGAAGGTAATGTAGTAACAGACACCTTCATAACAATATGTAATATGTACAATATACACACTGCACGTATTTATATCCATCTATATATACATACATACATATATATATATATATAATATAGTAACACACCTTCATAACATTATGTAATATGTACAATATACACATTGCAAGTATGTATATGTATATATACATATAAAATGTAGTAACAGACACCTTCATAACATGTAATATGTTCAATATTACCTGTATTTTGATCATTTTAATCGTTATTTCTTCAGCGCATTTATTTCCGTTTCCAAAGCAGCGCACTTTCAACTTCTGGCAACGTGTGTTCCACTTCCGGAAACAAAACGTGTGTCTTCTAATCACGGCAGAGTCGAAAAAAGGCAACAAAGACGACTACTTTTAAACAAATGAGATTTCAAAACCTTGTATTTTTGAAGCTGAACATACTGAGGATGAACTACTGCTCCTACGAGCAGACGAATGCCGAGAGAGTGAAGTGAAAGTGATGACGCAATAAATGCGGAATTTGGAGCTATGCTATTTCGACATTAATGGAGTGCTTACCCAAATAAATCTAGAAAAAAAACTGCACCAAACGCACAACTGTCCATTTTAATATTATTCATGATACACGCAGCAGGTCATGCGTGTTAGTACAACTACAGTACTGGCTGGCTGGCTGTGTACAAATAAAACATGAAATAATACCTTACAGATACTGTAAAATGATTGTTTTTTCAGTCGGTACAAATTGATATCCTATCACAGTGTGTTGCATTACAAACTTAAACACGTTTTGTGTTGATGAAGAATCTAACTTATCTCTTTCCATAGTTAGCTTTTATGGCGAAAACCGAAGCATGCCGATGTGTTAGTACGCTAGAAAAACAGTTTTCTCATGTTGCTACAGTTTGATTTGGTTATTATACAGGTTATGGTACACAAATGAAGTATTGTTGCCAATCTGTGAATACATTTTCAAAATAATTTAGAGGTACAACTGATTGCTCCCATTAGCTGCATTTCTAGCCACTTAGAACAAGCCAATTATTATAAGATAGAATGCAAAAAAAAAAACTAAACCCTTGTCTTCTTTCTCAGAAAGGTTAATTAGGTCTTCCTATTCATATACTTATCAAATGTTCTTGTAATCAGACAATATTTCCGGTATATTAGATGGGGTCTCTACCTGTCATGTTTGGACTGTCATCTGCATTGATTGATTGATTGATATATATACATACATACATAAACAGAAACATATATATATATTTATATATATACAGATATACATATGTATATAGATATATATATCTATTTATATATACATAAACATATATATACATATATATAAATATATATACATACATACATATACCGTATGCATATGTACATATATATGTACACATATACATATATACAAATACACATAAATATATATATACATATATATAAATATATATACATACATACATATACCGTATACATATGTACATATATAAATATATATATGTACACCTATACATATAAACAAATATATATATATACACACACACACACACATATAGGGAGTATGTGTGTGTCTGTATACACATATATACACAGACATATATCCATCCATCCAACCCTTTTGGGGTCGCGGGATATATATATATATATATATATATATATATATATATATATATATATATATATATATATATATATATATATACAGATATACATATATATAAATATATATACATACATACATATACCGTATACATATGTACATATATAAATATATATATGTACACCTATACATATAAACAAATATATATATATATATATATATATACACACACACACACACACACATATAGGGAGTATGTGTGTGTCTGTATACACATATATACACAGACATATATCCATCCATCCAACCCTTTTGGGGTCGCGGGATATATATATATATATATATATATATATATATATATATATATATATATATATATATATATATATATATATATATATACAGATATACATATATATAAATATATATACATACATACATATACCGTATACATATGTACATATATAAATATATATATGTACACCTATACATATAAACAAATATATATATATATGTATACACACACACACACACACACATATAGGGAGTATGTGTGTGTCTGTATACACATATATACACAGACATATATCCATCCATCCAACCCTTTTGGGGTCGCGGGATATATATATATATATATATATATATATATATATATATATATATATATATATATATATATATATATATATATATATACAGATATACATATGTATGTACACATATATATATATATATACAGATATACATATGTATATACATATATATATATTTTTATACATACATAAACATATATATATACATATATAAATATATATACATACATACATATACCGTAAATATATATGTACATATATACACGTATATATGTATATATATATATATATATATATATATATATATATATATATATATATATATATATATATATATATATATATATATATATATATATATATATATATATATATATATACTGTACATACATACACACACACATATTGGGAGTATGCGTGTGTCTGTATACACATATATACACAGACATATATCCATCCATCCATCCATCCCTTTCGGGGTCGCGGGGGGCGCTGGCGCCTATCTCAGCTACAATCGGGCGGAAGGCAGGGTACACCCTGGACAAGTCGCCACCTCATCGCAGGGCCAACAAAGATAGACAGACAACATTCACACTCACATTCACACACTAGGGCCAATTTAGTGTTGCCAATCAACCTATCCCCAGGTGCATGTATTTGGAGGTGGGAGGAAGCCGGAGTACCCGGAGGGAACCCACGCATTCACGGGGAGAACATGCAAACTCCACACAGAAAGATCCCGAGCCTGGATTTGAACCCAGGACTGCAGGAACTTCGTATTGTGAGGCAGACGCACTAACCCCTCTGCCACCGTGAAGCCCACTTGTGCATCCAAAAGACAAAATAGAACTAGACAAGAAGTGTAAGGTAATTTACGAAATCCCAGGCAAATCATGCAAAAAAATCATACATGGGAGAAACAGGGAGGACATTCAACACAAGGAAGAAAGAACATCAGAATGAATGTGAAAAAGAGACAACTGGAAGTTTTACAAGAAGCCTAAAACAAAATTCCGAACAGGAAATCTTAAAATCAGGCGTATGAGATTTTTGCAAGATAAATAACCACATCATAGACCGGGACAACGGCAATATAATCGGCACAGAAAGTAAAAAATTAAAACGGTGGATTAAGGAAGAGGCCCAAGGAAACCATCAATGGAGATGAGAGAGCATTCCTGCTTTCGCATACCTGGGACTTCCTCCTCCTTTAACCATCAAGCTAACCAGGTGTGCTTGGTTGGCCACGCCTCCAAGAACAGTGGTCAGGTGACCCTTCTGATGAAGACTGAAGATGACAGTCCAAACATGTCAGGTAAACATTCCATCTATTTTACAGAAAATAATGTCTGATCACAAGAATATTTGATAAGCTTTTGTCTTGTCTCTCATAATGATTGTGAACGATAGACAAAATTCCCCCCCAAAAAAGGTGCAGTTCCCCTTTAAGGAATCCTGCTTTATTGTGTAGACCACACAGGTTGTGGACTGTCAATAAACATCACATTCTAACTGTCTCTTTCTCTTAGGGAACCTGCCGGATCCAGGAAAGGCTCAAGACTTTGTCAAGAAGCTGGCACAGGTCCTGGAGGACGACGAGAGAATCCGAGACCAGCTGGAGACTTTGGTCAGCCCGGCGTGCTCCTGCAAGCAGGCCGAGGTCTGCGTGGTGAGTAGGACGGCGCCGTTCACGCCTGTCGGCTCACGGCGACACGTGTTGATTTGCTTCTTGCAGCGAGACATCACCAAGAAGCTCGGCAGCCCCAAACAGCCCAGCAATCCCTTCTTGGAGATGGTCAAGTTCCTCTTGGAGAGAATCGCCCCCGTGCACATCGACACCGAGTCCATCAGGTAGCGTGCAAGTTTGTAGGAAAAACTCTTGGGCCTTCCGCATGTGACCTGGGCCGTCTTGTGTCAGCGCGCTGATCAAACAGGTCAACAAGTCGATAGAAGGAACCGCTGACGATGACGAGGAGGGCGTTCCCACGGACAGCGCCATCCGAGCCGGACTGGAACTGCTGAAGGTAAAACTCGGCAATGCTTGAAATGAATCCCCCATAGCACGAAGAGACCGCGTTGTCACTCCTCAGGTGTTGTCCTTCACGCACCCCGTCTCCTTCCACTCCGCCGAGACCTTCGAGTCTCTGCTGGGCTGCCTGAAGATGGACGACGAGAAGGTGGCCGAGGCCGCCCTGCAGATCTTCAAGAACACGGGAAGCAAGATGGAGGAGAGCTTCCCTCACATCAAATCGTACGTGTTGCTCTTGAGATGTTTTTTTTCCCGTTTAAAGGGGAACATTATCACCAAACCTATGCAAGCGTCAATATATACCTTGATGTTGCAGAAAAAAGACCATGTCTTTTTTTAACCGATTTCCGAACTCTAAATGGGTGAATTTTGGCAAATTAAACACCTTTCTGTTTATCGGTCTTTTAGCGATGACGTCAGAATGTGACGTCACCGGGATAACACAGCCGCCATTTTCATTTTCACATTACAAACACCGGGTCTCAGCTCTGTTATTTTCCGTTTTTTCGAATATTTTTTGGAACCTTGGAGACATCATGCCTCGTGGGTGTGTTGTCGGAGGGTGTAACAACACTAACAGGGAGGGATTCAAGTTGCACCACTGGCTGATATCTGCCGCCAGACCCCCATTGAGTTTGCCAGAGTGTCTCCACATTTGACTGGCGATGCTAAGACAGACATGGCACAGAGATGTATGGATAACCTGCAGATGCATTTGCAACAATAAAGTCAACGAAAAGTTTTGTTGATGTTGTTGACTTATGTGCTAATCAGACTTATTTGGTCACGGCATGACTGCCAGCTAATCGATGCTAACATGCTATTTACGCTAGCTGTATGTACATTTCAAACTAGATACCCACATTTAATGCGAAACAAACACTTACCAATCGACGGATTTAAGTTGCTCCAGTGTCACAAGATGCAAAAGTCCTGATCGTTTGGTCCGCACATTTGACCGGCGATGCTAATAAGGCAGCCATGCTATGGGCCACTTTATTAGGTACACCCATGCTATGGCCGAATAGCGTCAATAGCTATTCGCTCAATAGCTTCAATTTCGTTTTTGCTATCTGCCTCCATACTATGATCATCTGTATGAATACATGTGTAATCTGTTGAATCGCTTAAACCGCTGAAATCCGAGTCTGAATCCGAGCTAATGTCGCTATATCTTGCTGTGGTAACCGCCATGTTGTTTGTATTGGCAGCCCTGTATGACGTCACAGGGAAATGGACGGTGGATTTACGGATAGCGAAAGTCAGGCACTTTAAAGGTTTTTTAGGGATATTCCAGGAGGTGTAAAATTTTGAAAAAAACTTTGAAAAATAAAACAAGCCACTGGGAACTGATTTTTATTGTTTTTAACCCTTTTGAAATTGTGATAATGTTCCCCTTTAAAGACCCACTTGAGAACTTTCAGTTTTGCTGGATTTTTGCTCAACCATTAGATCAAAGTGCCAGAGTTTTGCCAGAAGGTAGACCACGTTTTCCATTTTTGGTTTTTTATTTTGGGGAAATTGCAGGGTCAGGAAGGGGATAAGACAGAGACAACAACATCACCAAATAGGATTTGTACAAATATGATACAAAAAAATGATAGTAAAAACCCAGTTAGTGAAGTAAATATTAAAGGCCTACTGAAAGCCACTACTAGCGACCACGCAGTCTGATAGTTTATATATCAATGATGAAATATTAACATTGCAACACATGCCAATACGGCCGCTTTAGTTTACTAAATTACAATTTTAAATTTCCCGCAGAGTTTCCTGTTGAAAACATCGCGGAATGATGACGCGTGTTTGTGACGTTATTGGTTGGAGGGGACATGTTAGCCCAGCACCACTTACGGCTAAAAGTCGTCTCTTTTCATCGCATAATAACACAGTATTTTGGACAAATGTGTTGCTGAAGCTTTTGCAATTTGTTCAATTAATAATGGAGAAGTCAAAGAAGAAAGATGGAGGTGGGAAGCTTTTAGCCTTTAGCCACACAAACACACGGTGTTTCCTTGTTTAAAATTCCCGGAGGTGAAGCTTTACTATGGATCAGAGCGGTCAAGCGAACATGGATCCCGACTACATGTCAACCGGCAGTTTTCGGTGAGAAAATTGTGGTAATAAGTCGCCTCTTACCGGAGATCAGCGGCGCTTCTGTCCTGTTGCAGCTTCTTTGTGACTTCCCTCAACACACCCATCAACACACCCCTCTGACTTAAAGGTACTATTTAACTCACTAAAACGCTAGCAACACAATAATCAGATAAGGGATTTCCCAGAATTATCCTAGTAAATGTGTCTAAAAACATCTGAATCGCTCTCACTGCAATCGCCTTTTTTTTTCTTTTCTTTTTTCTCGTCCTTCATTCTAAATTTCCTCATCCATGAATCTTTCATCCTCGCTCAAATTAATGGGGAAATTGTCGCTTTTTCGGTCTGAATAGCTCTCGCTGCTGGACACTCACATTATAAACAATGTTCAGATGTGAGGAGCTCCACAACCGGTGACGTCACGCGCACATCGTCTGCTACTTCCGGTACAGGCAAGGCTTTTTTATTAGCGACCAAAAGTTGCAAACTTTATTGTCGATGTTCTCTACTAAATCCTTTCAGCAAAAATATGTCAATATCGCAAAATCATCAAGTATGACACATAGAATGGACCTGCTATCCGCGTTTAAATAAGAAAATCTCATTTCAGTAGGCCTTTAATAACACAGAAATGACAATGAACATTATTGCATAACAGACGGAACAACAAAAATAATACAAATAACACAGTTGATAATTGATAGTAATATTAATAATAATAATGATCTCTATTATCAACAATACAATTGTCTCAAATGCAAAAATAAATAGATGTAATGAAAACCTGAATTACAAAAGAAAGCAGATAAATAGAGGGGAAGAAAGAGAAGCAGACTATATTAACCTTGTAGATTGTTATAGTAATTAGGTCAAGCTTTATCTGTGTTTAAAGTACCATTGATTAATCCTCTGCATTTGACCCAAGCCCTCGTTCACCCCCTGGGTGGTGAGGGGAGCAGTGAGCAGCAGTGTGGGCCGCGCTCGGTAATCACTTGGTGATTGAACCCCCAATTCCAACCCTTGATGCTGAGTGCCAAGCAGGGAGGCAACGGGTCCCATTTTTATAGTCTTTGGTATGACTCGGCAGGGGTTTGAACTCACAATCTACCCATCTCAGGGCGGACATGCTAACCACAAGCCCACTGAGCCGGTTACCCAGTTTCCCCTGGGGAACAACGTTAATATTTTTGATGAACTGTGATTATTTAGGAAATGTGGTCTTCATTTTCTTAATGTTCTTTCAGGCCTTGTGTGGGAGCCCTTTGTGACGTTTTTGCTCTCTTTTTTTTTAGCGCAGTTTTCCCCTTTTTTGTCCTCAAAGGTTGCTCAAATGCCTGGAAATAAGTCTGCTTTGGCATTTTTTTTTCAGAAAAGTCTGATCTTATCACAATTAAAAGGTTCCGTGGGACAAAGCACGCTTTGTCGATTCTTCCATACTTGCAAATACTCTTTTTTTTTTTTTTTTTTATTATTATTATTATTAGGGACCGATGTCCCTTTGGGACAGAGGACCCTATTGAATTTCTAAGGTTTTATTATTATTATTATTCTTTATTATTATACCGCCGCTTCTTTGAGCTGTAATTTGACTCCCTTAACATGCTTCAAAACTCACCAAATTTGACACACACATCAGGACTGGCGAAAATTGCGATCTAATCAAATACCGAACCCCAAAACTGAAAATTGCGCTCTAACGCCCCTTAGGAAGAAAAACACAGACAAAACTGTATGTAACTTCCAGTAGGAATGTCGTAGAAACATGAAACAAAAACCACTACGTAGGTCTCAGTTAGACCTATATTTCATCCACTGAGGCCCCCAGGCTAAAAATAACAGGAAGTTTGCTATTCCCACTTCAATACAAAAAGTTGGCTAAAATATGTCTTTTTTTTTTTTCAAACATTATTTTGTATTTCGTTTCAGCTTCAAATAAGCACGGAGAGATTGAACCCTTCTGATTAAAAGTTAAACAAAGAGTTTTAATTACTACCCCGGTTTGGATTTTATGAGCCCGCAAAGAACCATTGAACCACAAAATGGCGGCTTTCTGCTTAGACAAAACTGTAGGACTGTCATACACACATGAAACAAAAACCTCAATATAGGTCTCACTGAGACCTATATTTCATACACTGACCGCCCCCAACTAAAATCAACAGGAAGTTTGCTATTCCCACTTCAATACAACAACTGCATTACATTCACTATGCATTAGAGCAGGGGTGCCCACACTTTTTCTGCAGGCGAGCTACTTTTCAATTGACCAACTCGAGGGGATCTACCTCATTTATATATATCATGTATATTTATTTATTTATGAAAGAGACATTTTTGTAAACAAGTTAAATGTGTTTAATGATAATACAAGCATGTGTAACACATATAGATGTCTTTCTTTCACAAAGACAAGAATATAAGTTGGTGTATTACCTGATTCTGATGACTTGCATTGATTGGAATCAGACAGTAATGATGATAACGCCCACATTTTCGAATGGAGGAGAAAAAAAGTGGTCCTTTCTGTACAATACCACATGAAAGTGGTTGGTTTTTGGCATCTAATTCATCCAGCTTCCATACACTTTACAAGAAAAACATTGGCGGCAAATTCCGTAGCTTGCTTGATTGACATTCACGGCACCCGAGGGTCTTGTGAGATGACGCTGGCTGCTGCCAGTTCATTATTATGAAAAAATGACGGAGAGGAAGGCGAGAAACACTTTTTATTTCAACAGACTTTCGCGCCGTCCCTTCCGTCAAAACTCTGCACATTTCCTATCTTCACAATAAAAGCCCTGCTTCATGCTGCCTGCGCTAACAAAATAAGAGTCTCGGAAAGCCGGCGTGCACAAGTGATGTGCACGCCAGCTTTCTGACGGATCGCTTGTGCACGCCAGTTTTCCGAGACTCTGTATTTAGTTAGCGCCGGCAGCATGAAGCAGGGCTTTTATTGTGAAGATAGGAAATGTGCAGTCGGCCTTTAGAGTTTTGACGGAAGGTACGGCGCGAGAGTCTGTTGAAATAAAAAGTGTTTCTCGCCTTCCTCTCGGTCATATTTTCATAATAATGATCTTGCAGCAGCCAGCGTCATCTCACAAGACCCTCCGGTACCGTGAATGTCATTTAAGTGACGTCTTGGTGAAGATTGATGATCACTCATTTTTAGGTCTATTTTTTTTAAAAGCCTGGCTGGAGATCGACTGACACACCCCCCGCGGTCGACTGGTAGCTCGCGATCGAGGTAATGGGCACCCCTGCATTAGAGTCTCAAAATTGCGGCATCAAGGCGTCCTTATAAAATGCTCAAGCCACTTTACAACTGTTATTACTATGAGACTGATGTATAACACATTTGTCTACAACTTTTTCTCTATGTAATAATCCATCCATCCATCTTCTACCGCTTATCTGGGCTCGGGTCGCGGGGGCAGCAGCCAGAGGGGTCCCGTCCATCGCTGCTTGCAGCTTTAATTATTATTGAACTCCACAGCCATTCCCTCTTCATTTCCACGTTGGTTTGTTTGTGTTTTTGTGGCTCATATTGAGTACACCCCTAACCCGCTTCTTCTTGCTCCCCCCAGTGTTTTGCTGCCGGTACTGCAGGCCAAAGCCAAGCGTGGCCCTCCCCGCCAGGCCAAGTACTCCATCTATTGCATCAACGCCATGTTCACCAACAGAGACACACACTTTGCTCAGATCTTTGAGGTCCGTCTTTGCTTAGACCACCTTGATTGGCATGACTGTCTGCTCATGTGTGTGTGTGTGTGTGTGTGTGTGTAGCCCCTACACAAAGGACTAGACCCAGCCAACCTGGAGCAGCTCATCACCCCCCTGACCACCTTAGGTCACCTGGCCCAACTGGCCCCAGAGCAGTTTGCTGCTCCTCTCAAGTCGCTGGTGGCCAACTTCATAGTCAAAGATCTGCTGATGAACGACAGGGTACTGACAGCATTCAGTGGGCAATGGCGGACAGGTGTGTACATATATTTTGTGGGCAGGTTCCGGGCAAGAAGACGACCAAACTTTGGGTCCCCGATGATGAGGTTTCCCCCGAGACCATGGCAAAGGTGAGCTTGCGTCCCTTTTTTTTGTACGTCAAATAGTCCTAACTGGTGTTGCAGATTCAGGGCATCAAGCTGATGGTGAGGTGGTTGCTGGGAGTGAAGAACAATCAGAGCAAGTCGGGCAACTCCACGCTGCGCATGTTGACCGCTATTCTGCACAGTGACGGAGATCTCACCGAGCAAGGCAGGATGGGGTAAATCTTCCACCATGTTTACTTACACAGTAGCCAGTTCAGGATTTAGTGTGCCAAAGTAAACAGGTTTTCTTTTGATCTGCAGTGGAACCTCGGTTTTTGAGCCGAGTCTGTAACTCGAAAAATGTGTATACTGAAGCAGGTTTCTCCAGGCTCAGATCTCACATCGGGGCAAGGAAAAACTCAACCCAATGGGACAATGAGAAACCTTGTCCCACACATACACCCTGGGTGACAGGTGCAATGGACGACGAGTGGATCTAGCATAATATTGTGAAGAGTTCAGTCCATAGTGGATCTAACATAATATTGTGAAGAGTCCAGTCCATAGTGGATCAAACATAATAGTGAGAGTCCAGTCCATAGTGGATCTAACATAATAGTGAGAGTCCAGTCCATAGTGGATCTAGCATAATATTGTGAAGAGTCCAGTCCATAGTGGATCTAACATAATAGTGTGAGAGTCCAGTCCATAGTGGATCAAACATAATAGTGTGAGAGTCCAGTCCATAGTGGATCTAACATAATAGTGTGAGTCCAGTCCATAGTGGATCTAGCATAATATTGTGAAGAGTTCAGTCCATAGTGGATCTAACATAATATTGTGAAGAGTCCAGTCCATAGTGGATCAAACATAATAGTGAGAGTCCAGTCCATAGTGGATCTAGCATAATATTGTGAAGAGTCCAGTCCATAGTGGATCTAACATAATAGTGTGAGAGTCCAGTCCATAGTGGATCAAACATAATAGTGTGAGAGTCCAGTCCATAGTGGATCTAACATAATAGTGTGAGTCCAGTCCATAGTGGATCTAGCATAATATTGTGAAGAGTTCAGTCCATAGTGGATCTAACATAATATTGTGAAGAGTCCAGTCCAAAGTGGATCTAACATAATAGTGAGAGTCCAGTCCATAGTGGATCTAGCATAATATTGTGAAGAGTTCAGTCCATAGTGGATCTAACATAATATTGTGAAGAGTCCAGTCCATAGTGGATCAAACATAATAGTGAGAGTCCAGTCCATAGTGGATCTAGCATAATAGTGAGAGTCCAGTCCATAGTGGATCTAACATAATAGTGAGAGTCCAGTCCATAGTGGATCTAACATAATAGTGAGAGTCTAGTCCATAGTGGATCTAACATACTAGTGAGAGCCCGGTCCATAGTGGATCTAACATAATAGTGAGAGTCTAGTCCATAGTGGATCTAACATAATAGTGAGAGTCTAGTCCATAGTGGATCTAACATAATAGTGAGAGTCTAGTCCATAGTGGATCTAACATAATAGTGAGAGTCTAGTCCATAGTGGGGCCAGCAGGAGATCATCTTGAGAGGACACAGGTCAGCATCACAGAGACGTCCCCAACTGATGCACAGACGAGTGGTCCACCACAGGTCCCGACTTTGGACAGCCAGCGTTTGATCTGTGGCCACCGAACCTGTGCCTCCCCCTCCACGAAGGAGAGGGGTGCAGAGCGGAAAAGAAACGGCAGATCAACTGGCTAAAAGGGGTATCCAGCCTCAACAAAAGTCCATACTTTTTTGTTTATACAATTTGAACACAATCTAAAGTGCTGTGCAGTTCTGTATATCACACAAACATAACGAGGAGCCAATTTTCATTTTTTTAATTAGTCAAAACAACCAGTTGCTCTTTTCTGTGCCCTGCTTTTTGACTGCAGGCGGGACAGAAAATGAATGAATGAAGTATTCGTACGCACAAAAGTTTGCAAACAAAGGGGTTGGTAAACCGAGGTTCCACTATGTTTGAAACAGACAGCTGGAGAAAAACAAATAGTTATTTTAATGGTTTGTTTCTAAATCCCAGCAAACCGGACATGTCGAGGTTACGACTTGCGGCCGCCTGCGCCCTCCTAAAGCTGGCCCAGGAGCCGTGTTATCACGAAATCGTCACCCTGGAGCAGTATCAGCTGTGCTCGCTGGTCATCAACGTAGGTCTTGTTTTGAAAGGGCCGCATCTCCCTTCCCTCTGTTCTCCGCCGACCGACATATCCATCTTCCTGTCTTCCAGGACGAGTGTTACCAGGTGCGTCAGGGCTTTTCCCAGAAGCTCCATCGGGGTCTTTGCCGCCTGCGCCTGCCTCTGGAATACATGGCCGTCTTCGCTCTGTGCGCCAAGGACCCGGTCAAGGAGAGGCGGGCCCACGCGCGCCAGTGCTTGGTGAAGAACGTCAACATACGCCGCGAGTACCTCAAGCAGCACGCCGCCATCAGCGGTAGGGACGAGGCACGTCTTGGAACGGGGGCAAGGTGATGGATGTTTGTGCTTGTACACAGACAAGCTGTTCTCGCTGCTGCCGGAGTACGTGGTGCCCTACGCCATCCACCTGCTGGCGCACGACCCCGACTACGTCAAAGTGCAGGACATCGAGCAGCTCAAGGACATCAAAGAGTGAGTAGCGGCGCCGCCGTGTGTGTGGTCACTTTCTCACCGGCTGCCTCCCTGGTAGAGCTCTGTGGTTCGTGCTGGAGATCATCATGGCCAAGAACGAGAACAACAGCCACGCCTTCATCAGGAAAATGGTGGAGAACATCAAACAGACGAAAGATGCTCAGACGCCCGGCGACTCAAAAACAAACGAGGTACATCATCTGGTCCACACACACACAAATAGGACAGTTTATTAAGTCCACGGTTGCCACGGTTTTGTGACCGTTTTCCTTATCAAGAGGGGCTTTAAAACATAGTTAGCAGCTATTGTCATACGCAGTCAGCAGTGTTTTAGCTACTTCTGAATCACTAATCCTGGCCTCCATGGCGACAAATTAAGTATGTTTCCTACAAATATCATTAAAGGGGAACATTGTCACAATTTCAAAAGAGTTAAAAACAATAAAAATCAGTTCCTAGTGGCTTGTTGTATTTTTTGAAGTTTTTTTCAAATTTTTACCAGTCTCGGAATATCCCTAAATAAAGCTTTAAAGTGCCTTATTTTCGACTCTGCGAAGACACTGGCCATTTCCCTGTGACGTCACACAGTGCTGCCAATGTAAACAAACAATGGCGAATACCACAGCAAGATATAGTGTCATTAGCTCGGATTCAAACTCGGATTTCGGCGACTTAAGCGATTCAACAGATTACGCACGTATTTAAACAGATGGTTGGAGTATGAAAATATTGAAGAAGAAACTGAAGCTATTGACGCTATTCATAGCCATAGCATGGCCGAATAGCTGCGTTAGCATCGCCAGTAAAATGTGCGGACCAAACGATCAGGACTTTCGCATCTTTTGACACAGGAGCAACTTAAATCCGTCGATTGGTAAGTGTTTGTTTCGCATTAAATGTGGGTGGAAGGAAACGTAATATAGTTGCAAATGCATCTGCAGGTTATCCATACATCTCTGTGCCATGTCGGCTTTAGCACCGACGGTAAATAGCATGTTAGCATCGATTAGCGTAGCAGGTTCTTCCGAGGATGTTGTAGTCGTAATGATTTGTGCAGTCCTTTGAGACATTTGTGATTTGGGGCTATATAAATAAACATTGATTGATTGATTGATGTTAGCATCGAGTAGCTGGCAGTCAACATCAACAAAACTCACCTTTGTGATTTCGTTGACTATCGTTGCAAATGCATCTGCAGGTTATCCATACATCTCTGTGCCATGTCTGCCTTAGCATCGCCGGTAAAATGTGGAGACACTTTGGTACATTCAATGGGGGTCTGGCGGCAGACACTTTGGCATCTTCGGGCCAGTGGTGCAACTTGAATCCCTCCCTGTTAGTGTTGTTACACCCTCCGACAACACACCCACGAGGCATGATGTCTCCAAGGTTCCAAAAAATAGTCAAAAAAACGGAAAATAACAGAGCTGAGACCCGGTGTTTGTAGTGTGTTGAAAATGAAAAGGGCGGGTGTGTTACCTCGGCGACGTCACATTCTGACGTCATCGCTTCCAGCGCGATACACAGAAAGGCGTTTAATTCGCCAAAATTCACCCATTTAGAGTTCGGAAATCGGTTAAAAAAATAGATGGTCTTTTTTCTGCACCATCAAGGTGTATATTGACGCTTACATAGGTCTGCTGATAATGTTCCCCTTTAATGCAGGACAATATTAATATTAGTTGGTCGTTACAGGGTTTGCTGCTAGCGGGGTGTATAAAATAGTCAGGATGTGTCATGAATACAAAGGATTATGGGTATTTGTTGTGTTGTGTTACTGTGAGGATGTTCTCCCGAAATGTGTTTGTCGTTCTTAATTGGTGTGGCTTCACAGCGTGGCGCATATCACTTAGAGTGTTAAAATGGTTTATATCACAACCATTAGTGTACTCTGTGTCACCCAGTATGCCTTGCAGTCGTGTGCGTGTTGCCGCGGATGCCACACACAACATGATGCCGGACTGACAAACAGATCGTACATGTTGTAGAAGGCGACAAAGACAATGGCGTCATAGCACGCACTAATACTTATTATCTGGGTGACTACCGGCAGTCGTTCAGGAGAATAATAGCGTCTCTTAATGTCTCCTTCGCTTTATGACACGGGTCTTAAATGGCTCTTTGAATGGCAAAGGATACCGATCACAGAACCATGCATATCAAATATTTCCGGATGGTTCAACCGCCACCCGCCCGAATCTAATTAAAATGTATTTTTTCGTCATGTCAACCGCCCGACCCGCGGTTTACCCGCGGACTCCGTGGATGAGACCGCAAACCGCGCATCTCTAGTACATTGGGTTGGCTATTGAAACGCTACTGCTTAGCATTAGCGACTTTACACGGCGATTTCAACGTCTACAATTTTTTTCCCAACGAACATTGACGTTACAATCAAACAGATGGTGCACAATACTTACAGTCACAGGTGGGTAGAGTAGCCAGAAATTGTACTCAAGTAAGAGTACTGTTACTTTAGAGATTTATTACTCAAGTAAAAGTAAGGAGTAGTCACCCAAATATTTACTTGAGTAAAAGTAAAAAGTATGTTGTGAAAAATCTACTCAACTACTGAGTAACTGATGAGTAACCTGATTACGGCAACAAATAATGCACAAAAACATAAAAATAGCAATGAGCAAATTCAGAGCCAGGAATATCTCTTAAGCAACTAAAACAATAATATATATTAAATAATAATACATTAAAATAAAATAAAAATTAAGGCACATTGAGCCACAATAACTTAACAGCACCATCGCCTCAGTAGGCATTCATTGATTGATTGATTAAAACTTGTATTAGTAGATTGCACAGTTCAGTACATATTCCGTACAATTGACCACTAAATGGTAACACCCAAATAAGTTTTTCAACGTTAATTACTTAGTAAAGGACCAAGTCGAGGTGATCTACCTCATATATACATATACACACACACACACATATCATTTATACACACACATATCATACACACACACACAAATCATTTATACACACACATATCATATATATATATGTATATACATTTATATATACAGTATATAATTTATATTTATTTATTTTGCCGTTTTTGTTCAGATGTTGAAGGTGTTTTAATGAATATACATGCATGTTTAACATATATATTCCTATCTTTCATGAAGACAAGAATATAAGTTTGTGTATTACCTGATTCTGATGACTTGCATTGATTGGAATCAAGACGTCCAGGTTTTCAAATGGAGGACAAAAAAAGATCCTCTTTTCTGTCTAATACCACATGAAAGTCGTTGGTTTTTGGCATCTTATCTGTCCAGCTTCAATATTCCTTTTTATACACTTTACAAGAAATACATTGGCGGCAAACTCCGTAGCTTGCTAGCTTGTTTGCGCTGGCTTTCGGAGACTCTTATTTTGTTAGCGCAGGCGCGATGGAGCAGCGCTTTTATTGTGAAGACAGGAACTGTGCGATCAGTCTTTAGGCTTTTGACGGGAAGTACGGTTGAAATAAAAAGTGTCTTTTTTCCTTTACACTTTTGATTGATTGATTGAAACTTGTATTAGTAGATTGCACAGTACAGTACATATTCCGTACAATTGACCACTAAATGGTAACACCCCAATAAGTTTGTCAACATGTTTAAGTCGGGTTTTATGTATCACGGTCATGTGACCGCCTGGCTCTGTTTGATTGGTCCAACGTCACCAGCGACTGCATGTGATTGGTGAAACGCAGGCATGCGTAGATTCTACTTTGAAGCTCTGTCATCAACCAAAACAAACATTAATAGATCGATAAAAAAAGTAGCGAGTAGCGAGTTTAATGTAGATCAATGGAACGGAGTAAAAGTAGCGTTTCTTCTGTATAAATATACTCAAGTAAAAGTATGTTGCATAAAAACTACTCGTAGAAGTACAATTTATCCCAAAAGTTACTCAAGTAAATGTAACGGAGTAAATGTAGCGCGTTACTACCCACCTCTGCTTACAGTATTAACACTTTGGGGCGCAACAAAAGACTAGATTGAGCCGACACTGGACTGTGTGTACACTACTGCTAGCTACGTTTTGGACTTGCAACCTAATGTCATACTTGTACATTTGGGGGGGGGGGGGGGTGTATAGGTGCCATGTGCACCCATGATCCAACGACACAGGCGTCCCCTCCCTAACACGCACTCGCCCTCCCTCCACAGAAGCTGTACACGGTGTGTGACATCGCCATGAACATCATCATATCCAAGAGCACCACCTACAGCCTGGAGTCCCCCAAAGACCCCGTGCTGCCCTGCAGGTTCTTCACCAAGCCCGATAAGGTGGTCACCATGACGACGTGGCCGAGCATCCTGGGGCCGCACGTATAAAAGCATCTTGTGTCTCCTGCCTTGCAGAACTTCAGCAACACAAAGAACTATCTCCCGCCTGAGATGAAGTCCTTCTTCGTGCCAGGCAAAGTGAGTGTCGCGCCAACAGTGGCGGCATGTCTGTGACGCCGCTGACGTGCACGTGTCCCCGCAGCCCAAGTCGGCCAACGTGTTGGGCGCCGTCAACAAGCCGCTGGCGTCCGCCGGCAAGCAGATCCCCAGCAAGGCGTCCCGCATGGAGACGGTCACCAACGAGGACTCCTCGTCCAACCCGGGCTCTCCTCAGCGCAACAAGAGCAGGTAGAGAGAGAGAGAGAGAGGTGTGCTCACTGTGCCACACACACACACACACACACACTCTCTGACGGACTGACTGCTCTTCTCTGGTGTGTCAGGCTGGACACTTCTGAGTTGGAGCAGAGTGAGAACGAGGACTACGGCAGCACAGACAAGGTGGGACCCTCTTCACTTCTCACATCAGGCCTCCTGTTGCAGGGCTGCTTCCTCCTCCTCTTCTTCTTTCTCTTTCTTCTTTTTCTGTATCTGTTTCTTCCTCTTCTTTCTGTTCTTTTTCTTCTTTGTTTCTTCTTTTTCATTCTCCTTTTCTTCTTTCTGTTTCTTCCTTTTCTTTCTCCTTTTTTGTCCTCTTCTTTCTCTTCTTTTTTTTCTTTTTCTTCTTTCTGTTTCTTCCTTTTTTCTCCTTTTTTGTCCTCTTCCTTTTGTTCTTCCTCTTCTTTCTGTTCTTTTTCTTCTTTCTGTTTCTTCTTTCTTTCTCCTTTTTATTCCTCTTCATTTTATTCTTCCTCTTCTGTTCTTTTTGTTCTTTGTTTGTTCTTTCTGTTTTTTCTTTTTCTTTCTCCTCTTTGTAATTTCTGTTTCTTCAAATGTATCTTTTTCTTTTTTCTTCATCTTTCTTTTATTCTTCCTCTTCTTGTTCTTCCACTTTTCTTCTTGTTCTTCCTCTTTTTTCTTCTTCCTTTTTGTCTTCCCCCTTCCTCGTCATTTTCTTTTTCTTCTTTTTCTCCTTTTTTCTGTCCTTTTTCTTCCTCCTTTTCCTCAGTCTTCTTCCTTTTCCTCTGTGTTCTTCTTTCTGTTTCTTCTTTTTCATTCTCCTTTTTCTTACTCTTCTTGTTCGTCTGTTTTTTGTTCTTCCTATTTTTCTCCTTCTTTTGATTTGTGTTGATCCTTTCTCCTATTTTTCCTCTTCTTGTTCTTCGTCTTTGTCCTTCTACTACTTCCTTTTTCCTTCTTTCTTTTCTTCTTCTTATTTTCCTCTTCCTCTTCTTTTTGTTCTTCTTTCTCCTTATTGTTCTTCCTCTTTTTTCTTCTTCGTTTTGTCTTCCTTTTTCCTCTTATTCTTCTTTTTGCTTTTCTTCTTTCTCTTTCTTGTTCTTTTTTCCTTCCTCCTCTTTCTCCTTTTTCCTCTTTTTCTCGTTTTTTCTTGCTTTCCTTTTTCTTATTGTCATCCTCTCCATTCTCCTCTTCCTCCTCTTCCAGGTATGTGAGATGTGAAAAATGCTGAAATGTGCGTTTTTAAACCTTGAGTTTGGCATCAGAATATGACGTGGGTGTTTTGTTAATGAAACATTGTAGTCTGTGATGGCGGGAGTCGAAGGAGGCGTGTCAAAAGATGGAATTATATGTTTTATTGACATTCTGACTTTGTTTTGTTATCAACAATGGCGGAGTAACTTTACTGAGCGCAACAAGACCACACCAGAAATGTGTCGGTGAAAACACCTCATCCTCTTCTTTTTTTTTTTTTTTGTCCTTTTTTTTTCCGTCTACTTATGGCTCCTCTCATTCTTCTTTCTTCTCCTCTTTTTATTTTCCTTCTTATGGCTTCTCCTTTTCTTCTTTTTATTTTTATTCTTTTGGATCCTCCACTTATTCTTCTTTTCCTTTTTCTTCTTTTTGCTCCTCCTCCTCCACCTTATTTATCATCTTATGGCTTCTCCTCCTCTTCTTTTTCTTCTTCTTGCTCCTTGCCCCACCTCCTTCTTCTTGCTCCTTCTTTATCACCTTATGGCTCCTCTTCTTCTTCTTTATCTTCTTGCTCCTCTTCCTCCGCCTCCTTTTCTTCTTCTTGCTCCTTCTTTATCAACTTATGGCTCCTCCTCTTGTACTTGTTCTTCTTTTTTTCTCCTTGCACATTTCATTCTTCTTTTCTTGTTCTTGCTATTCTTTTTGTTCCCCCTCGACTTATTCTTTCTTTTCTTTTTACACCTCATCCTCTTCTTTTTTCCTTTTTTTTAACATCTTTTTTTTCTACTTATGGCTCCTCCTCTTCTTTCTTTCTTCTTCTTGCTTCTGCTTCTCTTTATTTTTCTTCTTAAGACTTCTCCCCTTCTTCTTTTTATTTTTCTCATGGCTCCTCCTACTCCACTTTTTTTTTATCTTTCTTTTTTTTTCTTCTTGCTCCTCCTCTTTCACCTTCTTTATAAAATTATGGCTCCTCCTTCTATTCTTCTTTTTTTTTCTTTGTCCACCCCTTCTTCGTTTTCTTCTTCTTGCTCCCTCTCCTTCTTCTTTGTTTTTTTTCTTTTTGTTCCCTCTCCTTCTTCTTATTCTCCTTCTTCTTGCTCCTCCTCCCCTTCTTCTTCTTCTTCTTCTTCTTCTTCTTGCACCTCCTCCTCTCTCTTCTTAATCTTCTTATGGTTCCTCCCCTTCCACCTTCTTTATCATTGTCTTCTTCTTCTTTTACTTTTTCTTGCTCCTCCTTCTTTATCAAATTATGGCTCCTCCTCTTTTTCTTTTTCTTCTTCTTGCTCATCCTCCCCTTCTTCTTCTTGCTCCTCCTCCTTCCTAGTCTGCATATGGCTTCTCCTCCTCTTTTTCTTTTTCTTGCTCCTCTTCCCTTCTTATTGCTCCTCCCCTGCTTTGTTTTTTTTCTTGCTCCTCCTCTTCCACCTTCTTTATCATCGTGCATTTCTTCTTTTTCTTCTTCTTGCTCCTCCTTCTTTATCAAATTACGGCTCCTCTTTTTCTTCTTTTTTTCTTTTTTCTTGGTCCTCCTCCCCTTCTTCTTCTTGCTCCTATTCCTTCTTTATAGTCTACTGGCTTCTGCTCTTCTTATTCTTGTTCTTCTTTTTGCTCCTTCCTCCCCTTCTTAATGTACTTAAAGCTCCTCCTCTTGTTTGTTTTCTTTTCCTGCTCCTCCTCCCCTTCTTCTTCTTCTTCTTCTTCTTCTTTCTCTTCCTTCTTAAACTGCATATTGCTTCTCTTCTTCTTCTTGTCTTTCTTCTTCTTGCTCCTCTTCCTCCACTTCTTATTGTGCTTATAGCTCCTCCGCTTCTTTGTTTTATTTTCTTGCTCCTATGTCCCTTCTTTTTCTTCTTCCTGCTCTTCTTTCTTAAACTGCATAGGGCTTCTCTTCTTCTTATCTTTCTTCTTCTTGCTCCTCTTCCTCCCCTTCTTATTCTTCTTATATCTCCTCCCCTTCTTTGTTTTCTTTTTCTTTTTCCTCCTTTTCCACCTTCTTTATTATCGTCTTCTTCTTTTTCTTCTTCTTGCTCCTTTTTTATCAAATTATGGCTCCTTCTTTTTTTCTTCTTGCTCCTCCTTCTTAATGTTCTAATGGCTTCTTGTCTTTTAATTCTTGTTCTTCTTCTTGCTCCTCTTCCTCCGCTTCTTATTCTTCTTATAGCTCCTCCCCTTCTTTGTTTTCTTTTTCTTGCTCCTCCTCTGCCTTTTCTTTTTCTTCTTCTTACTCCTCATCCTTAATCTTTATCATCTTATGGTTCCTCCTCTTCTTCTTTTTCTTCTTCTTCGTCTTGCTTTTCCACTTCTCCTTCTTCTTCTTCCTCGCCTTCTTATTCTTCTCATGGCTCCTCCCCTTCTTCTTGCTCCTGCCCGCGCGGCGCCCCCAGCAGGCCATTGTGACACAGTGCTGCCTCCTGCTTGCAGGAGAGCGACAAAGGGCGCGGGCGTAAGCGCGGCGTGACGGCGTGCAGCGAGGACGCGGACAGCAGGCCCAAGCGTGGGCGCAAGAAGGCGGCGGCCATGGCCAGCACGGACTCTGAGGACCAGTGGGCACAAGACACCATGCCGGAGGACGAGCAGAACAGCCCGCCCAAAAAGGGACGTCGGGGGCGGCCCCCCAAGTCCGCCGCCGCCAACCAGGACACGCCCATCAAAGGGAAGAGGGGGCGGAAGAAGGCGGCTCCTCCCCCGGAGGAAGAGGAGGAGGAGGAAGAGGAGGAAAGGGCGGAGGAGGAGGAGGAAGATGAAGACGTGAGCAGTGAGAACGTGGAGGTGAAGACCAGAGGAGGACGGCTGACTCGCACACCTCGACGATCACAAGGGTGACTCTCTAATTCTTTTTCTTCTCTTCTTTCTCTTATTCACCTCCTTTTTCTTCTTCTTCTTTTCCTCCTCCTTATTTTTCTTCTTCTTCTCCTTCATCCTCTTCTTCTTCTCCTTTTATTTTTCTTCTTCTTCCTCTTCTTCTTCCTCCTCTCCTTCTTCTTTTTCTTCCTCTTCTTCTTTCTCTTCTTATCCTTCTTCTTCCTCTTCTTCCTCTTTTTCTTCTTTTTCGTTCTTCTTTGTCTTTCTCTTCTTTCTCCTTCTTCTTTCTCCTTCTTTCTCTTCTTTTCTCCTTTGTCTTTCTATTCTTCTCCTCCTCCTTCTTCCTCTTCTTCTTCTCCTTCCTATTTCTCTTCTTCCTCTTCTTCTTTTTCTTCATCTTCTTCTTCTTCATCTTTCTCTTCTTCCTCTTTCTCTTCTTCTTTTTCTTTCTCTTCTTCCTCTTCTTCCTCTTTCTCTTCTTTGTTTTCTTCTCCTTCTTCCTCTTTCTATTCTTCTCATTCCTCTTTCTCTTATTCTCCTTCTTCTTCTTCTTCTTCACTCCTCCTCTTCTTCCTCTCCCTTGTCTTCTTCTTACTCTCACTATTCTTCCTCCTTCTTTTTTCTTCTTGTTGCTCTTCCTACTCTTCTTCTTTCTTGGACTCTTATTACTCTTTCTTACTCTTTTTACTGTTTCTTTTATATTTCTTCTTCCTTTTCTTCATCTCCCCCTTCTGCCTCTTTTTACTCTTCGTCTTCTTCCTCTTGCTCTTCTTCTTCATCTATTTCTCTTCTTCTTCATTCTCTCGCTCTTCTTCTTACTCTATTTCTCTTCTTCTTCTCCCCCTTATTACTCTTAATCATATTTTTCTTCTTCTCCTCCTTACTCTTCTTCGTCTTCCTATTCTTCCTTCTGTTTTTTTATTCTGTTTTTCTTCTCTTGTCTTCATTCATTCTCCTTCCTCCTCCTTTCCTCTTCCTTCTTCTGTATCCTCTTCTTTGTGTTCTTCTTCCTTCCTCCTGTTCTTCCTCCCCCTGCCGTGGGGAAGTGTAGTAGTCATCATGGTGTTTGTCCTCTCAGCAGCAGTGAGTCCGTAGCAGAGTCCACGCCACAGAAGAGGAGAGGAAGACCACCCAAGTCCGCTCAGCCGCCCGCCAAGAAGCCCACGTAAGAAAGTGTCAAAGATGTTCTGTCTATCATTCACAAACGTGCTGTAACTTCCTCGGGTTAAGCAGGCCTACATATTGGGATGAAGGCCTAAATAAATACACCTTGTTTCAGAATGCTTGCCGCTTGATGGGTGATCAAATACTCATCTTCCTCGTTCTAGCTTGAAGTGTTTTGTCCTGCATGTGACCAAATGTGGACTTTTATGGTAATGTCTAAGAGCTTGTTTCTACGTTTGATTCCAGGCGCGGAGGACGGTCCAAGGCGGCCGCCGCTAAAGAAGACTCTGAGGAGGAAGAGGAGCAGGAGGAGGAAGAGCAGCAGGACGAGCCGACACCCAAGGTATGCAAGAAAAAAAAACTAAAAATATTCATGCTTTAGTTTATTATGTGAAGTTGGTCCCTTTATCTTTGTAAATATTAGAATAACACTGCCGTACTTAAGTGCATTTTTATTGTGCCGTTAGTCAGTTTTTACCTTATTTTAAAGTACATTTTCTGACAAGTGACGTCATCCACCTTGTCGACATCTCCACAATTGTGTCTCATTTGTTTGGGCTGCAATTTTTTATGTCTACTATAGTTTTTTTTGTTATTAAAACATTTCTAAAAACTTTTTTATAATTTTTTTATGTTAAGTTATATTTTTTTTTGTCTATTATGGTTTTTATGTTAACATGTTCTTAAGAATACAAAATGTTGAACTTTTATAGTTTTTTTGTGTTAACATGTTATTGGAATTAATAACATTTATTAAATAAAATAAAAAAATCTTCTTTTGTTTTTTAACGTAACATGTTAAAATAAAATAATACTATTATAGTTTTTATGGAATTAATATGTTATTTTTTTAAAAATCAATACTAACTTTGTTTTTTATGTTGTTAAAAAAAATGTATTGTCTAACTTACATAGTTTTTTGTTAACATGTTATTAAAAGCGATATTTATGTAATTTTACATTACTTTTATGCAAATTAATAAGTGTTTCTCACTTGTAACATCAAAAAAAAATTGTTTCAATGATTTTAATGGAAACAAAGTTATTTTCATTGTTTAATATATTGTTTTTATTTTTTTTTTAAATTAAAAAATACTTATTTTATGGCCATAAACTATTTTCTTTGCTTAATATTGTTTAATAGCAATGTAATGGGTTTTTTTAACAGTGTTTTTATGGCACTTTATTATAGATACCGTTTTCATGGCGATATATGTATTTTTTTTGTCAGTATTTTTAATGGAAGTTATTTGTTTGTGCGTTGAGGGGGGAGGAATTGTGTATGTATATATATATATATATATATATATATATATGCTAATTATTTTTTAATTTTTGGGTCAAATTTCTTGACTTTTATTACGAAACACTAACACAGTATCAGTGCAGTGTCAATACAGGCGGTGAGTGTGCCACCCGCTCACTGAGGCTTTTATAGAAAAAAGTTTTTATGACAATACTTGGTTTTATATTGCAAAAATACTGTTTTTATGGCCATAAACTATTTTCATTGCTTAATATATTGTGTTAATGGCAATATATTTTTAAATAACACATATAGTGTTTTTATGGCGATTTGATTTTTTTTTGAGTGATTTTATGGCCATTAACTATTTTCTTTGCTTAATAATATTGTTTTATAGCAATATAATAATTAAAAAAAAAAAAATAGTGTTTTTATGGCACTTTATTATAAATGAGTGTTTTTATATGTACTTTTTATAGATTTTTGTAAGTTTTTTCAACGGCAGCATTTTGATTGATTGACCTGAAAATTAAATAATTAGCAAATATGTATATAGATATTTTTTGTGCACAGATTTCCTGACTTTTATTACTAAACACTAACACACTATCAGTGCAGTGTCAATACAGGCGGTGAGTGTGCCGCCCGCTCACTGAGGCTTTAGAAGAAAAAAAACGTTTTTATGGCAATATAAGGTGGTATAGCTCGGTTGGTAGAGGGTTCCAGGTTTGATCCCCGCTCCTGCCATCCTAGTCACCGCCGTTGTGTCCTTGGGCAAGACACTTTCCCCACCTGCTCCCAGTGCCACCCACACTGCTTTAAATGTCACTTGTATATTGGTTTTCACCATGAAAAGCATTGTGAGTCACTAGAGAAAAGCGCTATATAAATCTAATTCACCACACTTCACAATATCAGGTTTTATATTTCAAAAGTAGTGTTTTTATGGCCGTAAACTATTTTCATTGCTTTATTATATTGTGTTAATGGCAATGTCATTTTAAATCAAACAAATAGTGTTTTTATGGAAATTTGCAATTTTATTAAAGGGGAACATTATCACAATTTCAAAAGGGTTAAAAACAATAAAAATCAGTTCCCAGTGGCTTGTTGTATTTTTTGAAGTTTTTTTCAAAATGTTACCGGTCTCGGAATATCCCTAAATAAAGCTTTAAAGTGCCTTATTTTTGACTCTCTGCGAAGACACTGGCCATTTCCCTGTGACGTCACACAGTGCTGCCAATGTAAACAAACAATAGGAATACTACAGCAAGATATAGCGACATTAGCTCGGATTCAAACTCGGATTTCAGCGACTTAAGCGGTTCAACAGATTTCGCGTGTATTGAAACAGATGGTTGGAGTATGAAAATATTGAAGAAGAAACTGAAGCTATTGATGCTATTCATAGCCATAGCATGGCCGAATAGCTGCGTTAGCATCGCCGGTAAAAATGTGCGGACCAAACGATCAGGACTTTCGCATCTTTTGACACTGGAGCAACTTAAATCCGTCGATTGGTAAGTGTTTGTTTCGCATTAAATGTGGGTGGAAGGAAACGTAATATAGTTGCAAATGCATCTACAGGTTATCCATACATCTCTGTTCCATGTCTGCTTTAGCACCGCCGGTAAATAGCATGTTAGCATCGATTAGCGTAGCATGTTAGCATCGATTAGCTGGCAGTCAAAATCAACCAAACTCACCTTTGTGATTTCGTTGACTATCGTTGCAAATGCATCTGCAGGTTATCCATACATCTCTGTGCCATGTCTGCTTTAGCATCGCCGGTCAAATGTGGAGACACTCTGGTACATTCAATGGGGGTCTGGCGGCAGATTTCTTGCCAGTGGTGCAACTTGAATCCCTCCGTTAGTGTTGTTACACCCTCCGACAACACACCTCAAAGGTTCCAAAAAATAGTCAAAAAAACGGAAAATAACAGAGCTGAGACCCAGTGTTTGTAATGTGTTGAAAATGAAAATGGCGGGTGTGTTACCTCGGCGACGTCACATTCTGACGTCATCACCACATGACCGATAAACAGAAAGGCGTTTAATTTGCCAAAATTCACCCATTTAGTGTTCGGAAATCGGTTAAAAAAATAGATGGTCTTTTTTCTGCACCATCAAGGTATATATTGACGCTTACATAGGTCTGCTGATAATGTTCCCCTTTAATTTTTTTAAATAGTGATTTTATGGCCATAAACTATTTTCTTTGCTTATTAATATTGTTTTATAGCGATATAATATTTTTAAAAAACAAATATACAGTGTTTTTATTGCACTTGACTATGCATTTTATTAAAAAAAACATTTTGAAGTACTTTTCTAGTTTTGTCGCGCTCTACTTTAACAATGCTGTAAGCCTGACACACCAGAGGGGGCGCTAACGAGCTGTTTTGTGCTCCAGGGTCGTAAGAAAACGGCGGGGCGAAGAAGATGAGCCCGCGGGCGCCGACGAGCGAAGGAGTGACGTACGGAATGAATTATGGACATAGAACTTTTTCAACTTTTCATACCCGGTTGCTGCCCCTGTTACACACACACACACACACACACACACACACACACACACACTTGCATCAGCCACGTGCACACTACTTCGTGTGTTGCAGCGTCGTGTTGTGTTGTCGTCGTCGTCGTCGTTGGCCACCTTAGCTTAGACATGGTTTGAAGAGTGCTTGTAAATAGTCTCTTTTTGTGCGTTTCATGTTCTGTTTGTCGTGTCGGATGCTGACTGGGAGGGAGTCTGGCTTTGTTGTTGTTATTATTATTATTATTATTATTATTATTATTAGAAATACAAAAAAAAAGTGCTCCCATCAAGCTTGACCCCTCCTTATGAGATTAACCCGTTTTTGTGACGTCCCGTTTTAAACACGCCTTTTTTGTTTACAGCCCTGTACATTAATTCCTTTTTCTTTTTTTTCTTTTTTTTTTCTTTTTTACCATGTATTAAAAATGTACAAAATATGCCAGGCCTGCGTTTCATCCGGATGCCCGCTGCACATGCCCTCAAATGACAGAATTCCACCATAACGCTGCTGGTTTGGTGCTCATCTTATTCAATCCCATCAAATAAACACAAATCAGTTCAATCGGATGTAATATTTTATTAGAATGGTTGGAAATAAGGGAGATTTAAAGTCTGGACATATTATAATATCAATCAATCAATGTTTACTTATATAGCCCTAAATCACTAGTGTCTCAAAGGGCTGCACAGACCACTACGACATCCTCGGTAGGCCCACATAAGGGCAAGGAAAATTCACACCCAGTGGGACGTCGGTGACAATGATGACTATGAGAACCTTGGAGAGGAGGAAAGCAATGGATGTCGAGCGGGTCTAACATGATACTGTGAAAGTTCAATCCATAATGGATCCAACACAGTCGCGAGAGTCCAGTCCAAAGCGGATCCAACACAGCAGCGAGAGTCCCGTTCACAGCGGAGTCAGCAGGAAACCATCCCAAGCGGAGGCGGATCAGCAGCGCAGAGATGTCCCCAGCCGATACACAGGCAAGCAGTACATGGCCACCGGATCGGACCGGACCCCCTCCACAAAAGAGAGTGGGACATAGAAGAAAAAGAAAAGAAACGGCAGATCAACTGGTCTAAAAAGGGAGTCTATTTAAAGGCTGGAGTATACAAATGAGTTGTGGCATCTCGAACTGTTACCGGGAGGGCATTCCAGAGTACTGGAGCCCGAACGGAAAACGCTCTATAGCCCGCAGACTTTTTTTGGGCTCTAGGAATCACTAATAAGCCGGAGTCCTTTGAAGGCAGATTTCTTGCCGGGACATATGGTACAATACAATCGGCAAGATAGGATGGAGCTAGACCGTGTAGTATTTTATACGTAAGTAGTAAAACCTTAAAGTCACATCTTAAGTGCACAGGAAGCCAGTGCAGGTGAGCCAGTATAGGTATATATGTATGTATATATGTATATAAAGGTATATACAGTACAGGTATGTATATATGTATATAAAGGTATATACAGTATAGGTATATATGTATGTATATATGTATATAAAGGTATATACAGTATAGGTATATATGTATGTATATATGTATATAAAGGTATATACAGTATAGGTATATATGTATGTATATATGTATATAAAGGTATATACAGTACAGGCGTAATATGATCAAACTTTCTTGTTCTTGTCAAAAGTCTAGCAGCCGCATTTTGTACCAACTGTAATCTTTTAATGCTAGACATGGGGAGACCCGAAAATAATACGTTACAGTAGTCGAGGCGAGACGTAACAAACGCATGGATAATGATCTCAGCGTCTTTAGTGGACAGAATGGAGCGAATTTTAGCGATATTACGGAGATGAAAGAAGGCCGTTTTAGTAACGCTTTTAATGTATAATAATATATATACACACACCTATAATAAACTCTATGTCCAATTGTGTTTTTTTTTTACAATTATACATGATAAAATAATCACTCTTATGTGCAAATATTACAAAAATAAAACATTGACTTAGTGTGAAATACAAACTCCTAAATATACACAAAAATCACTTTATATTTTGTTGATAGTACCAACCTGGTCACGTCCGTTGTGTCCCTGAGCAAGACTCTTCACCCTTGCTCCTGATAGGTGCTTGTTAGCGCCTTGCATGGCAGCTCCCTCCATCAGTGTGTGAATGTGGAAGTAGTGTCAAAGCGCTTTGAGTACCTTGAAGGTAGAAAAGCGCTATACAAGTACAACCCATTTATCATTTATATATTTACTGTATATTTGACAACATTGCCATCTAGTGGTCACTGCAATGAACTGCGCCCCCGAGCTAACATCTAAATCAGGGGTCACCAACCATTTTGAAAGCAAGAGCTACTTCTTGGGTACTGATTAATGCCAAGGGCTACCAGTTTGATACACTCTTAAATAAATTGTATTTCTGTCTTGTCATTCCGTCGTACATTTTTTTTCCTTTAACGGAAGGTTTTTTTTGTAGAGAATAAATGATGAAAAAAACACTTCATTGAACGGTTTAAAAGAAAATTAAATTTTGAAACAGTTTATCTTCAATTTCGACTCTTTAAAATTCAACCGAAAAAAAGAAAAGAAAACTAGGTAATTCGAATCTTTTTGAAAAAAATTAATGGAACTTCATTAATAATTTTTCCTGATTAAGATTAATTTTAGAATTATGATGACATGTTTTAAGTAGGTTAAAATCCCATCTGCACTTTGTTAGAATATATAACAAATTGGACCAAGCTATATTTCTAACAAAGACAAATCATTACTTCTTGTACATTTTCAGAACAAAATTTTTTAAAGAAATTCAAGACTTTGAAATAAGATTTAAATTTGATTCTACAGATTTTCTAGATTTGCCAGAATAAATTTTTTGAATTTTAATCATAAGTTTAAAGCAGGGGTCGGGAACCTTTTTGGCTGAGAGAGCCATGAAAGCCAAATATTTTTAAAAGTATTTCCTCGAGAGCCATATAAAAATATGTTTAACACTGAATACAACAATGAGTGAATTTTTAAGTAAGACCAACACTTTTAGAGTATAATAAGTATCTTATTATTTTTAATAACATTGTTATTCTAAAGCTAACCAACAATAAATAAAATACTTCTTACCATTAATGCGACTTATTGAACTGGTGCAGTAGAAACCGGATGGATGGATTAAAGTGCATGAGAATGTTTTATATTTTGAACGTTATTTTTGACACTGTGATTACCAGCGGAATTATTTATTACTTACCGTGATTTATCTGTGATCCTGGTGCAGTCATCAAAAGAGCCACAGGTTCCCTACCCCTGGTTTAAAGAAATATTTCACAAATATTCTTTGTCGGAAAAACAGAAGCTAAAATGAAGAATTAAATTAAAATGTATTCATTATTCTTTACAATAAATTGACTTGAACATTGATTTAAACTGTCAGGAAAGAAGAGGCAGGAATTTAAAAGGTATATGTGTTTAAAAATCCTAAAATCAATTTTAAGGTTGTATTTTTTTCTCTAAAATTGTCTTTCTGAAAGTTATAAGAAGCAAAGTAAAAAAAAAAAAAAAAGAATTTATTTAAACAAGAGAAGACCAAGTCTTTAAAATATTTTTTGGGCTTTTCAAATCCTATTTGAGTTTTGTCCCTCTTAGAATTAAACATGTCCAGCAAAGCCAGACCAGCTTGCTAGTAAAAAAATAATATGTTAAAAATCGAGGCGGCTCACTGGTAAGTGCTGCTATTTGAGCTATTTTTAGCGGCGACTCATCTGGTCCTTACGGGCACCGCGTTGGTGACCCCTGCTCTAAATGCTAGCACAAATCACGTTAGTTTCTATAATTAAACAAACGTGCGGGAGCAACACATGTATTATGTACCAAATATATCAAAATGTATGTAGAAAAAGCTGCATTTAAATATGTTTATGTTTGGTTTTTGTTTCACTGCCTTTCTCCAAACACTCCATTCGGTCTGATTGCATCACTTCCGGTTTTCGAACTATCGCTATTTTACAATTAAATTGATAAAGTAAACGTTAATGAAATACAAAGGATAATTTACAACTCACACTTTAGTTGTTATATGTCAATCAATCAATCAATCAATCAATGTTTATTTATATAGCCCCAAATCACAAATGTCTCAAAGGACTGCACAAATCATTACGACTACGACATCCTCGGAAGAACCCACAAAAGGGCAAGGAAAACTCACACCCAGTGGGCAGGGAGAATTCACATCCAGTGGGACGCCAGTGACTATGAGAAACCTTGGAGAGGACCTCAGATCTGGGCTTTTCTTTGAACAACACTCAATAAACGTTTGGGAACTGAGGAAACTAATTGTCAAAGCTTTGAAAGTGGAATTCTTTCCCATTCTTGTTTTATGTAGAGCTTCAGTCCTTCAACAGTCCGGGGTCTCCGCTGTCGTATTTTACGCTTCATAATTGGGACGGCATGGCGCAGTGGAAGAGTGGCCGTGCGCAACCCGAGGGTCCCTGGTTCAAATCCCACCTAGTACCAACCTCGTCACGTCCGTTGTGTCCTGAGCAAGACACTTCACCCTTGCTCCTGATGGGTGCTGGTTGGCGCCTTGCATGGCAGCTCCCTCCATCAGTGTGTGAATGGGTAAATGTGGAAGTAATGTCAAAGCGCTTTGAGTACCTTGAAGGTAGAAAAGCGCTATACAAGTACAACCCATTTATCATTCATTTATTTATAATGCGCCACACATTTTCCATGGGAGACAGGTCTGGACTGCAGGCGGGCCAGGAAAGTACCCGCACTCTTTTACTACGAAGCCACGCTGTTGTAACACTTGTCTTGCTGAAATAAGCAGGGGCGTCCATGATAACGTTGCTGGGTTGACAACATATGTTGCTCCAAAACCTGTATGTACCTTTCAGCATTAATGGTGCCTTCACAGATGTGTAAGTTACCCATGCCTTGGGCACTAATGCACCCCCATACCATCACACATGCTGGCTTTTACACTTTGCGCCCATAACAATCCGGATGGTTATTTTCCTCTTTGTTCCGGAGGACACCACGTCCACAGTTTCCAAATATAATTTGAAATGTGGACCCGTCAGACCACAGAACACTTTTCCACTTTGCATCAGTCCATCTTAGATGAGCTCGGGCCCAGCAGAGAAGCCAGTGGCGTTCCTGGGTGTTGTTGATAAATTGGTTTTGCTTTGCATGGTAGAGTTTTAACTTGCACTTAGAGATGTAGCGACCAACTGTAGTTACTGACAGTGGTTTTATGAAGTCTTCCTGAGCCCGTGTGGTGATATCCTTTACACACTGATGTCGGTTTTTGAGGCAGTACTGCCTGAGGGATCAAAGGTCCGCGATATCGTCGCTTACGTGCAGTGATTTGTCCAGATTCTCTGAACCTTTTGATGATTTTATGGACCGTAGATGGTAAAATCCTTAAATTCTTTGCAATAGCTGGTTGAGAAATGTTGTTCTAAAACTGTTCGACAGTTTGCTTACAAATTGGTGACCCTCGCCCCATCCTTGTTTGGGAATTACTTAGCATTTTTTGGGAAGCTGTTTTTATACCCAATCATGGCACCCACCTGTTCCCAATTAGCCTGCACACCTGTGGGATGTTCCAAATAAGTGTTTGATGAGCATTCCTCAACTTTATCAGTATGTATTGCCACCTTTCCCAACTTCTTTGTCACGTGTTGCTGGCATCAAATTCAAAAGTTAATGATTATTTGCACACAAAAAAAAAAGTTAATGAGTTTGAACATCAAATATGTTGTCTTTGTAGCATATTCAACTGAATATGGCTTGAAAAGGATTTGCAAACCATTGTATTCTGTTTATATTTACATCTAACACAATTTCCCAACTCATATAGAAACAGGGTTTGTATATAAGTGTGTAAAATAGGTTCACACATAAGTATGTCAAAAAGTGCACAAATGAGTGCTAAAACTTCTCGCTCTGAGTCTTTTAGTATAAGTTAGGAGCTCTTTGAGAGGATTCTCAGAATCTTTCATTTTGTTTTGTATTATTTTGTAGTTTATTGTCAAAATATACACTCTCATTGTCCACTTAAAGGCCTACTGAAAGCCACTACCAGCGACCACACAGTCTGATAGTTTATATATCAATGATGAAATATTAACATTGCAACACATGCCAATACGGCCTTTTTAGTTTACTAAATTGCAATTTTACATTTCACGCAAAGTATCCTGTTGAAAACGTCGCAGAATGATGACTCTTATGATGATGCGTGCATTTGATGTCATCGGTTGTAGCGGACATTACTTTCCAGCCCGATCCAAGCTATAAGTTGTCTGCTTTAATCGCATAATTACACAGTATTCTGGACCACTGTGTTGCTGAATCTTTTGCAATTTGTTCAATTAATAATGGAGACGTCAAAGAAGAAAGATGTAGGTGGGAAGCTTTCAGCCTTTAGCCACACAAACACAGCCGGTGTTTCCCTGTTTAAAATTCCCGGAGATGAAGCTTTACTATGGATCAGAGCGGTCAAGCGAACATGGATCCCGACTACATGTCAACCGGCAGTTTTCGGTGACAAAATTGTGGAAATCAGCGTAGCCAGCGTCCTTCTGCAGCTGCCGTGACTTCTCTCAGAGACTCTGGCGTCAAAACACCTATGGCCACACCCCTCCGACTTTCAGGTACTATTTAACTCACTACTACACAATAGCAGATAAGGGATTTCACAGAATTGTCCTAGTAAATGTGTCTAAAAACATCTGAATCGCTCCCACTGCAAACGCCTCTTGTTTTTGTTTGTAACTTCTTCTTTTTTTCCTAGTCCTTCTCTCTAACTTTCCTCATCCACAAATCTTTCATCCTCGCTCAAATTAATGGGGAAATTGTCGCTTTTTCGGTCCGAATCGCTCTCGCTGCTGGTGGCCATGATTGTAAATAATGTTCAGATGTGAGGGGCTCCACAACCCGTGACGTCACGCACACATCGTCTGCTACTTCCGGTACAGGCAAGGCTTTTTTTAATAGCGACCAAAAGTTGCAAACTTTATCGTCGATTTCAACAAAAATATGGCAATATCGCAAAATGATCAAGTACGACACATAGAATGGACCTGCTATCCCCGTTTAAATAAAAACATCTCATGTCAGTAGACCTTTAAATATTTTTAAGATATTTCTTGATTCTTAGACAAGGATTCCCTTCCGTGATTGGTCAGTTCTACGGACACAGAAATGACGTCACCTAAAATTGCGTTTACGGCACATAGTAATGTCGTAATTCATCTCTGAGTGCGACATTTAAGTCCTACACTTCGCTGAAAGTGTGAGTAAGACGCTTGATAACTCACTTTTAAGTGCAGCTTTCAGCCAAGGATTTTTTTTACTCATAAGTCAACTCTCGGCAGACTTCTTAAGAGTCATTCTAAGAAGCTTGATAAATACGGCCCATGCTATTTAGGCATGCTAACATGCTAATTGTTACCATGCTAACATGCTAATTGTTAGCATGCTAACATGCTAATTGTTAGCATGCTAACATGCTAATTGTTAGCATAGTAACTACGAACAACAAAACGGCATTTTTTTTTATCAAAGAGTACAAGAAGCATTTCTTTCAGGTTACGTCATTGTTTTATCACGCTCTACAGGAGAAAATAAAATGTTTTCAGGCGGTTAAATCTACTACTTTTTGTTTTTGAATGTGACTTATTTTTCTGCGACACCGTGTCCCAGTAAATCATTACCGTCCTACAACACGTTCCGGGGGAAACATTGGTTCCGCCATCGAATCAACATAGATTTTTACCAATATCTTATGACTATAAATTTCACAAAACTATGAATATATAACTTTAAACAAATACAATTACGTCAGAACTGTCTGATGACGGATACAAAATGTGAGTGAACACTTTTTATATTTAAACACCACAAAATTGCGCAAGCCTACATATTTTTAGTGGTTAATTTAATATTGTAGATGGCTTATTGATAGGTTTTTCTTTATTTTCTTGGTTGGGATTTTATTTGAATTATTCGTCAACATCCAAATCGATAGCAATATATTTGTTCCTCTTCATTCATAACTTTTAAGTTGTTTTCTTTTTGTTATGGCCAAATGCATCCTTAGTCATTTGTTTTCCACCCGCATTTTTGATACCGCAAAATGTAATTAAAAAAAAAAAAAATAGTCGCCAATTTACTCGTGTCAATACAAAAAAATATATAAAATATTCACATTAAACATATATCAAAATTTTGAAAAATAATAGTTACAAATGTGTTTGTTTTTAGTAGTATAATATATGCATTTTTGCCTGTCCAGATCGTATAAATAAATATTCGCCACTTTGTGCAGGAAAAAATGATGCGCGTTACACACAAATGGCCACAAGAGGGCAGAAGAGTAAATATATTTAGGATTTTCACTTTTGACTCGTTTATAAAACACAAGGAGAGGTTCTTCCCTTGATGTGTGTGTCACTTTAAGAACAAAACCATTTTCCCCCCCAAAAGTATATTGTCGAAACAAAACAATGCTAGAAAAAAGAACAAAAAGACATAATGACGTGAGAAAAAACTTACATTTTGATACTAATAGATGTGATTGTCCCGATTTGATACAAGTATTGGATGAGTGCAAGTTACAGGTACATAATTAGTGTTCTTAATTAACTAAGCACACAAGCCAGACATGATTGAACAATATCGCAGCTTAAAGCAGCACATGTGTCAATATGAACAAAAATCACACTCAAAGTCTCCAAGTATTAAAAGATATCCAGTAACAAACGTGTCCGCGTCACCCCACTTACTATCTCATGACCGCTTAAGACCATTCCAGACGGTTACTAATAAATATATTTATAATTTTTATTGTTCCTTGTTTGACTCATTTCTCTTCATCAAACCTTTTCTAACATAACACAAGTATCACTTGTGATATCACATTGGCTTAATATGTCTGTATCGGTCAAGACTACAATATCAGTATCGTATAAGAATAATATCACCTAAAATACAAAGTTGTGGCTTTAAATATATATTTTTCATGTTTTTAGCATTGTATAGCACTTACAGAATGACGAATGTAAATAAAAATTGAGGACCCGGTAGAAAAAGTTAGGACACCCCTGTTATAGAGCCAACATCAACGCTCGTTTCCTGTTTGTTTGTTTGTTTGTCTCGACGGCCAGAGGAGCAACTTTAATATTCCTTCCTGTGCGGGTGTTAATAAATCATCAAAAAGTATATATATCATGTTTTTAATATAAAATATAGTGTTTTTGGGGCAATATTTTATGTTTTTTAATGTAAAAATATAGTTTTTATAGCAATATATTATGATGATATAGCTATGCAACATTATAGTGTTGTGTATATATTATGATTTTTGTTTAAAATATATTTTTTTATCACAATATATTATAATTTTTATTGGAAGAAATACTGTTTTATAGCTATGTATTATGATTTTTTATTTAAAAAAAATATAGTTTTATAGCTAAATGTTAATATAATGTTTTATAGCTACAATGATTTATATTGGAAATATAGTTTTTAGAAAAATATAAGATTTTTATTACAAAATGTAGTGTTTTTACAGCAATATGTTATCGACTTTCAATATAAAAAATAGTTTATTTATGGAAATATATTGTTGTTAATGAAGAATTATTTTTTTTTATTGCAATCCATTATTTTATATGAAAATATATTGTTTTTATTGCAATTGGTCAATATTTTGTTTTTCTATTGGAAAAAATTGTCATATTTTTTATTGCTTAATATATAATTTTAATAATATATAGTTTTGATGAAAGAAATATTGTTTCAATGGCAGCATTGTGTTTTTTTATTTAAAAATATAGTATTTTGATGAAAAGATTCCTTGATTTTAAAAAAAAAATAGTTTTTATGGCAATGTAAATATGTTTTAATTAAAAAAGGGTTTATGACAATATCTGATTTTATATTTAAAATAATTGTGTTTTTATGGCAATAAACTTTGCTTAATAATATTGTTTTACAGCAATTTAATGATTTAAAAAAAAATGTATAGTGTTTTTATGGCACTGTACTATAGATAGGGTTTTTATGGCAGCATATTGTTTGTGCGAGAAAAATATATATATGTATATATAAACTTTATATATATTTACATATATATTTGCTAATTATTTTATTTGTTGTTCAAATTTCATGACTTATTACGAAACATTACACAGTATGAGTGCAGCGTCAATACAGGCGGTGAGTGTGCCTCACGCTCACTGAGGCTTTAATGAAAAGTAGTTTGTTTGGCAATATATGACTTTATATTTAAAAAAAAAAAAACTTTTCTCATTGCTTAATGTATCGTTTTAATAGTAGTATATTTTTTCATAGAACAAATTGTGTTTTTATGGCAATATCTGAATAATTGTGTTTTTATGGCAAACTATTTTCTGTGCTTAATAATATTGTTTTCCAACAATTCAATGATTTATTTATTTTTTTAACAAATATATAGTGTTATTACGGCACTTTACAATAAACCGTGTTTTTATGGCAGCATATTGTTTGTGTTGAAAAAAAAATGAAAAAAAGTGTATGTATATATTTCGTAGTTAATTTATTTGTAAGTCAAATTTCATGACTTTTATTATGAAACACTAACACAGTATGAGTGCAGCGTCAATACAGGCGGTGAGTGTGCCTCACGCTCCACTGATGCTTTAATGAAAATACGTTTATATGGCAATATCTGATTCTAAATTTAAAATAATAGTGTTTTTATGGCAATAAACTTTGCTTAATAATATTTTTTTACAGCAATTTAATGATTCTTTTTTGAAACAAACATAGTATTTTTATGGCAGCATATTGTTTGTGCGGGAATTAAAAAAAAAATATATATATATATATATATATGTATATATATATATATACATATATATATATATATACATATACTTTTTTTTTTCTAATTGCTATTTTATTTGTAAGTCAAATTTCCTGACTTTTATTATGAAACATTACACAGTATTAGTGCAGCGTCAATACAGGCGGTGAGTGTGCCTCACGCTCACTTAGACTTTAATGAAAATAAGTTTTTATGGCAATATCTGATTTTATATTTTGAAAAAAGTGTCTTTTACGGCCATAAACTTGCTTAATATATCATTGTAATAGTAATATATTTTTTTCATCAAACAAATAGTGTTTTTATGCTAACATCTGATTTTTTATTGGAAATAATTGTGTTTTTATGGCAATAAACTATTTTCTGTGCTTAATAATATTGCTTTACGACAATTTTATGATTTTTTTTAAACAAATATATAGTATTTTTATGGCACTTTACTATAAATAGTGTTTTTATGGCAGCATGTTTGTGGAAATTAAAAAAAAAAAGTTTATATATATATATATTTCGTAGCTATTTTATTTGTAGGTCAAATTTCATGACTTTTATTATGAAACATTACACAGTATGAGTGCACTTTACTATAAATAGTATTTTTATGGCACTTTACTATAAATAGTGTTTTTATGGCAGCATGTTGTTTGTGGAAATTTAAAAAAAAAGTCTATATATATATATATATATATATATATATATATATGAATATATATATATATATATATATATATTGTAGTTATTTTATTTGTAGGTCAAATTTCATGACTTTTATTATGAAACACTAACACAGTATGAGTGCAGCATCAATACAGGCGGTGAGTGTGCCTCACGCTCCACTGAGGCTTTAATGAAAATACGTTTTTATGGAAATATATGATTCTATATTTAAAATAGTTGCGTTTTTATGGCAGTAAACTTTGCTTAGTAATATTTTTTTACAACAATTTAATGATTTTTTTAATGTTTTTATGGCACTTTACTATAGATAGATAGATAGATAGTACTTTATTGATTCCTTCAGGAGAGTTCCTTCAGGAAAAATAAAATTCCAGCAGCAGTGTACAGAGTTGACATCAATTAAAAAAAAATTAAAAAAATAATGGGGGTTTAAATGGAAACAAAATAGAGAAATATTACAATAACAATAAAAAATAAAAAGCAACAATGGGAATAAAAATATAAGTGTATATAGTGTTTTTATGGCAGCATATTGTTTGTGCGGGAATTTAAAAAATAAATATAAATATATATATATATATATATATATATATATAATATATATATATATATGTATTTATATTTATATTATTTTTATTTTTTTAATTAAGTGCGTTTTTATGGCAAAAAACTTTGCTTAGTAATTTTTTTACAGCAATTTAATGATTTTTTTTAGGTTTTTATGGCACTTTACTATAGATAGATAGTTAGTACTTTATTGATTCTTTCAGGAGAGTTCCATCAGGAAAATTCAAATTCCAGCAGCAGTGTACAGAGTTGAGATCAATTAAAAAAAAAAAAAAAAGTAAATAATGGGGGTTTAAATGGAAACAAAATAGAGAAATATTACAATAACAATAAAAAATCAAAATCAACAACGGGAATAAAAATATAAGTGTATATAGTGTTTTTATAGCAGCATATTGTTTGTGCGAGAATCAAAAAAATAAATATAAATTTAAACATATATGTATTTATATTTATATTATTTTTATTTTTTTAAATAAGTGCGTTTTTATGGCAAAAAACTTTGCTTGGTAATTTTTTTACAGCAATTTAATGATTTTTTTTATGTTTTTATGGCACTTTACTATAGTGTTTTATGGCAGCATATTGTTTGTGCGGGAATTAAAAAATAATATATACAATTAAATATGTATATACACATATATATATATATATATTTCTATTATTATTTATATATTTTTTCTAATGGTTATTTTATACCGGCATAGCTCGGTTGGTAGAGTGGCCGTGCCAGCAACTTGAGGGTTGCAGGTTCGATTCCCGCTTCTGCCATCCCAGTCACTGCCGTTGTGTCCTTGGGCAAGACACTTTACCCACCTGCTCCCAGTGCCACCCACACTGGTTTAAATGTAACTTAGATATTGGGTTTCACTATGTAAAGCGCTTTGAGTCACTAGAGAAAAGCGCTATATAAATAGAATTCACTTCACTATTTGTCGGCTTTTATTCTGAAAGATGAACAGGTCAAAACATCCTCTGACGTGGGCGGTTAATAATCAAATGTTTTTGGGGCGAACGGACGGGACTTTGTTTTATTGTTCGGAGGCGAGCGGGAGGAAGGTGGCGTTGCTAGGCAACCAAAAGCAGGACGACAAGGATGTCAAGTGCGAGAGCAGCTGTTTGCATATATCCATATATATATGTGTGTGTGTGTGTGTGTGTGTGTGTGTGTGTGTGTTAATGTGTTTATGGAGGATGGATGCTGTAATGAGCAGCATTAAGACCTCGGTGCAGCAGCTGAGTCTCCCCTCATGGAGATGAAGATGAAGCTCCAGCAGGTGCAGAGTTCACCTGTGCAGTCAGCTGCCGGGCTAATGATTGACAGATGACCAGCTGACCTCCCCGAGGGAGAGTTGTCAAACACTTGTTGTCATGAGCGGCCGCCGCACGCTCCTGCTGCCGCTGCTCCTGCTGTACGCGGCGAGCGTGTCCGCCAAGCCCAACGCGGGCTTGAGGACGTGGACGCGCTTCGACAAGCTGCCCTACCCGGGCGACAAGGCCTTCCTCTACCACGTCTTCCCGCCGGGCTTCATGTGGGCGGTGGGCACGGCGGCCTACCAGGTGGAGGGCGCCTTCGACAAGGACGGGAAGGGGCTGTCCATCTGGGACACCTTCACCCGCGGCGGGAACCGCGTGGCCACGGGCGACGTGGGCAGCGACAGCTACCACAACGCGGCGGCCGACGTGCGCGCCATCCGCCAGCTGGGCGTCAGCCACTACCGCTTCTCCCTGTCCTGGGCCAGGATCTTCCCCAACGGCACCCGGGGCAGCTACAACCGGGCGGGGGTGCAGTACTACCGCGCCCTGCTGCGCCGGCTGAAGGAGGCGCGGGTGGAGCCGGTGGTCACGCTCTACCACTGGGACCTGCCCGAGAGTCTCCAGCGCGGCCTGGGCGGGTGGAGCAGCCCCCGCATGGTGGACATCTTCAGGGACTACGCCGACTTCTGCTTCCAGGCCTTCGGGGACGACGTCAAGCTGTGGATCACCATCGATAACCCCTTCGTGGTCGCCCGCCACGGCTACGGCACCGGCGTGGTCGCCCCCGGCATCAAGGACCACCCAGACCTGCCCTTCACAGTGGGACACATCCTCCTCAAGGTCAGACACTCACCTCATCAAATACCTATTATGTTATACATATATATATGTACATATTATATATATATATACGGCTTCACGGTGGCAGAGGGGTTAGTGCGTCTGCCTCACAATACGAAGGTCCTGCAGTCTTGGGTTCAAATCCAGGCTCGGGATCTTTCTGTGGGGAGTTTGCATGTTCTCCCCGTGACTGCGTGGGTTCCCTCCGGGTACTCCGGCTTCCTCCCACTTCCAAAGACATGCACCTGGGGATAGGTTGATTGGCAACACTAAATGGTCCCTAGTGTGTGAATGTTGTCTGTCTATCTGTGTTGGCCCTAATATGAGGTGGCGACTTGTCTAGGGTGTATCCCGCCTTCCGCCCGATTGTAGCTGAGATAGGCGCCAGCGCCCTCCGTGACCCCAAAAGGCAATAAGCGGTAAAAAATGGATGGATGGATGGATGTATATATATATATATATTTGTACATATATACATTATATTATATATATATATATATATATACATATGTATGTACATATGTATGTACTTGTATACACTATATTGTATTATATATATATATACATACACACATATATGTAGATATATATACACATAAAAATATATTTATATACATAAAGATGTACATATATGCACTATATTATATACATATATACTTGTACATAATGTACATAATATGAGAGGAGGTGATATAGTCTACATTTGATACGACAGGCTCAACCCAATGGGATGACAATGAGAAACCTTGGAGGGGACCGCAGATGTGGGGACCTGTTATAGTAACACTACATGGTATATATAGTGTATATATGTATGTGTATATATGTATGTGTATATATATATATATATATATATATATGTGTGTGTGTATGTATATATATGTATGTATGTGTATATATATATATATATGTATATATATATGTATACATATATATGTGTTTATATATATATATATGTGTGTGTGTATATATAGACGTGTGTGTATATATGTGTGTGTGTGTACATTAAATGTGTATATGTATATATGTTATGTATATACAGTATGTGTGTATACATATATATATATATATATATATATATATATATACATATGTCGATGTATATATGTGTGTATATATACATATGTGTATGTATATGTATATACGTGTGTATATATATAAAGCTGACCAACATGCCGGACTGTAGTCAGCTGGAGGCGTGTCTTAATGAAATTAAACAATGGATGTCCGCTAACTTTTTGCAACTCAACGCCAAAAAAACGGAAATGCTGATTATCGGTCCTGCTAGACACCGAACTCTATTTAATAATACAACTCTAACATTTGACAACCAAACAATTAAACAAGGCGACACGGTAAAGAATCTGGGTATTATCTTCGACCCAACTTTCTCCTTTGAGTCACACATTAAAAGCGTTACTAAAACGGCCTTCTTTCATCTCCGTAATATCGCTAAAATTCGCTCCATTCTGTCCACTAAAGACGCCGAGATCATTATCCATGCGTTTGTTACGCCTCGTCTCGATTACTGTAACGTATTATTTTCGGGTCTCCCCATGTCTAGCATTAAAAGATTACAGTTGGTACAAAATGCGGCTGCTAGACTTTTGACAAGAACAAGAAAGTTTGATCACATTACGCCTGTACTGTATATACCTTTATATACATATATACATACATATATACCTATACTGTATATACCTTTATATACATATATACATACATATATACCTATACTGTATATACCTTTATATACATATATACATACATATATACCTGTACTGGCTCACCTGCACTGGCTTCCTGTGCACTTAAGATGTGACTTTAAGGTTTTACTACTTACGTATAAAATACTACACGGTCTAGCTCCATCCTATCTTGCCGATTGTATTGTACCATATGTCCCGGCAAGAAATCTGCCTTCAAAGGACTCCGGCTTATTAGTGATCCCCAAAGCCCAAAAAAAGTCTGCGGGCTGTAGAGCTTTTTCATTTCGGGCTCCAGTACTCTGGAATGCCCTCCCAGTAACAGTTCGAGATGCCACCTCAGTAGAAGCATTTAAGTCTCACCTTAAAACTCATTTGTATACTCTAGCCTTTAAATAGACTCCCTTTTTAGACCAGTTGATCTGCCGTTTCTTTTCTTTTTCTTCTATGTCCCACTCTCCTTTGTGGAGGGAGTCCGGTCCGATCCGGTGGCCATGTACTGCTCGCCTGTGTATCGGCTGGGGACATCTCTGCGCTGCTGATCAGCCTCCGCTTGGGATGGTTTCCTGCTGGCTCCGCTGTGAACGGGACTCTCGCTGCTGTGTTGGATCCGCTTTGGACTGGACTCTCGCGACTGTGTTGGATCCATTATGGATTGATCTTTCACAGTATCATGTTCTCATATGTTCTCATAGTCATCAG